>NC_086199.1:36284921-36366350 GCF_035770615.1 Melospiza melodia melodia | reverse complement strand
TTAAAAGTACACCCAGATAGAATCCTGGGCAAGAGGCTCTAGGTATCCTGGTTTAGGCAGGGGGGTTGGGCCTGGTTAGCCCCACCAACCCCTTCCACTCTCTTTCATTCTGTGCTAGTGAATTCTCTTCAAGATGCATTTCAAAGCGCTGGCATGACAAAGTTCTGTGCAGACAGAGATCCAAATGGACATGGCATCTAAGTTCCTTAAGCAGTGTTCAAGAAGAATGTAAAACTCTGGCACAAGTGTCTCTTCCCTAACTGAATCCCTTTCATGGGAAAATTCCCAGCTCTAGAAAGATCTTCTGATACGCATGCTTAAGACTGACACTGGCTGAGCAAATTTCTCCCTATGTATATCTAAGACCAGTTAGGATCTTCACCCAAAGTGCAGTCAACATAGTCACAGAATGCCTATTGTTAAGAAGTGACAGCTTCCATCAGAATGGCAGCTATTGGTCCACAAAATGGATTAATGGATGGGAATTATCTACGTGGGTTAAAAACAAAAATAAAGAGTTGGTCTTTATTTATCAATTTCATGGCAATATTGATAAGGGAAGAAAAAGATCTAAGTCCTTGACTTTCTGGACTCGAGGAAAGATTTTAAAAATTCCTTGTAAAAATGTATGATCACAATCAGACTATTGAAACCATTTTAGTTGGGAACAAAGTTCCAAAATTGTCTAGATAGTGGCAAAGAAGCCAAGAAAATAGGAAAGAAACAAAAAGAGAGCAAAAGAGTCAGCTTCAGTGTACAAGCTCGTTCTAGAAGTAGTCTGCTGGGAAAAGGAACCCCCAGCTAAATTTCCAATGTATTCCTGCGCTTGATTCAGTAACTGGTCAATGTAAAAACCAATCCTTTTGTACAACTTCTTCCAGCAACAAAAACTCCAACAGGTTGACACTACCATCATGCCTGTTCCAGACATATTTAAAAGAGAAATGATGATTTTCTTGAAAACCTACTTACATAAAAGTTGCAAGATGGTGGAGGGATTCCCACATCCTCCTTCCTCCATCTGGCTTGAAAGTATATTTGATAAAATATGCAACAAAGCACATGATTTATAAGGGAGAGTCAAATGGATGATTTGGGAATCGATCTCTTGTTGATAGTAAACTTCATATCCACTCGGTGTGACCTTTTTAAAACAAAATGTGGAGCTGAGGCATGAATCTGCCACAACAATTGTAAAGCAAACATACACACTCCCCTTCATATGCCCCCCCCTCCACACACACCTAGGCACACGCAGAGATCAGCATAGCAGATCATGAACACCTTGGAAAAGACTGAAATGCTAAATGCCTCTCTTGATGGGCAAAAGAGCTGGTGCAGTAATTCAAATGCCTGGTACAAAAATTCTGTTTAATATTTAGCTCCTATTTAAAACACAGCTTTTCATTTCATTCTATTTACAGAATATTTTCATTTCATTTGTTTCTTTAAAATTACTTAGTTCTCACCTGTTGTATGTCTAGGAATATTTTCTTCCAAAAATAGAAAAAAATAGATGATATCTTTTCAGCAGAAAACATTGGTTGATACAATTTTAAACCATCATGATATGGAAGAATTCTTCTGTCCCTCTCGAAGGTGGAAGAAGCATTTGGATCACAGATCATCTACAATGAAATACTTGACATGTTTAAGATGCTTTCAATCAATTTTGATCGTCAATTGCTTATTTGTTGTAAACAGTAATTTTTCAGTGAAGGGAAAGTGTGTGTGGTATATCTACATGATATGTTCAAAGGCAGTTCCTACTAATGGCCAGGCTGAATTCCAGTAAATAATGTCCCGAATGATATTTTGCCGCCTTCTTTGGCACTTCATGAAATCTTACCCCGATGAAGTGCTGAAACAAAGAGATTTTCTCTTAGAGAGTGTCTCATGTTGTAACCTATCCCATGGATTTTATGCTGTAATTCTTATCTCTTTTAAAATTTACTATCTTCTGTACAGTTTTCATGAAACTTTCTGTTACAGTAGTGAATAGCACAGATAAATGTCATTTTGTACAACTTTGAATTTACCCCAAGAGCTGAGAGAAAACTTGATCCTATACTTCAATCCGAGTTTCTTCTATAGTCCGACTTTGTTTCTCTACCATCAAGCTTCTCCTTTGTTGCTGCTCCAAGCCCCGTCCAAGGTGACCTTGAATACTTTCAGGGATGGGACACCCACAACTTCTCTGGGCAACCTGTTCCAGTGTTCCAGCACTCCCACAGTAAAAAAGGCCTTCCTTTCATCTAATATGTGTAGGAAATCATAAATCTAGGCATAGAAGCTTGGAGTGCAAATTTGAAATTCTTTGGATTTGAAGCACATTTTATATGAATACTGACTTACAGATGACTAAAAGATGTTGATGGGCATTTGAGCTGACAAGTTTTGAAAAAGTGCACGGAAATTAAAATTGAAACCACTAAAATTAAAAACTCCTTGCCATTTTCTTTTTCCTCTCCTATTCAAAATTGCATATGTCAGATATCAGTGCTTCATGCAAACCTCTCAGATGCTCTCAGAGAAAAAGCTTTTCTTTCAGACTAAGTTGCGGTTGACGTAGAACACTAGCAGGAGTGAAAGATTTTCTGGGCATCGGGGCAGCCCGTTCTCCTTGGATTTGTGTGCAGAATGCATTTTATCCAAACTGGAAAATAGATCCCAGCTCTGTTCTATTCATCATTCTTACTTCATCAGGCCAGAAGATTCTGTGAAAAGTAGCCTGTGGACCTTGAAGACAGCGCATGTGAACCAGACGAGAGGTGATAGAGAAGTTGAGGGAGAGAAGAAAGAGCATGAGGCTGAAACCAGAAAGTATTTCTCCACGTGATCATGGAAGATTGCAGGAGCCACTTGGTACTATCAAACCAGCCCAACTTGGCACTGGTGCCACCTTGGGTCTGGGAGCCATGTTGCATATCGTGCATTTTAAGGAGCCAGCTGGCCACACCCAGCCATATGCCCCCAAACACAAACCAAGGCCCTTTTCTCTGGCAAACAAAACTCAGCTGCCCTGCTTCTGGATGGCAGATTGCAGGAACCACTTGGTACTATCAAACCAGCCCAACTTGGCACTGGTGCCACCATGGGTCTGGTCACCATCCTGCCTATTGTAGCTTTTCAGGAGCCAGCCGGTCACTCTCAGCCATAGGCCCCCAAACACAAACCTCGGCCCGTTTCCCTGGCAAACCAAAGTAAGCTGCCCCGCTTCTGGATGGCAGATTGCAGGAGCTACTTAGTACTATCAAATCAGCCCGACTTGGCACAGGTGCCACCTTGGATCTGGGAACCATCCTGTGTATCGTGGATTTTCAGGGGCCAGCCAGCCACTCTCAGCCATATGCCCCCAAAAACAAACCACGGACCTTTTCTCTGGCAAACAAAACTCAACTGCCCCTCTTCTGGATGGCAAATTTTAGGACGCACTTTGTACTACGAAAACCGCCCGACGTGGCACTGGTGCCACCTTGTGTCAGGGAACCATCCTGCATATCGAGCTTTTTAAAAAGCCAGCCGGCCACGCCCAGCCATATACCCCCAAAAACAAACCACGGACCATTTCTCATGGAAACAAAAATCCGCTGCCCCGCGTCTGGATGGCAGATTGCAGGAGCCACTTTGCACCATCAAACCAGCCCGACTTGGCACTGGTGCCACCTTGGGTCTGGGAACAATCCTGCGTATCGTACATATTCAGGAACCAGCCGAACACTCCCAGCCACAGGCCCCCAAACACAAACAACGGCCCATTTCCCTGGCAAACAAAACTCAGCTGCACCGCTTCTGGATGGCAGTTTGCAGGAGCCACTTGGGACTATCAAACCAGCCCGACTTGGCACTGGTGCCACCTTGGGTCTGGGAACCATCCTGCGTATGGTGGATTCTAAGGAGCCAGCCGGCCACTCCCAGCCACAGGCCCCCAACAAAAACCACGGCCCTTTTTTCTGGCAAACAAAACTTAGCTGCCTCACTTCTGGATGGCAGATTGCAGGAGCCACTTGGTACTATCAAACCAGCCCGACTTGGCACTGGTGCCACCTTGGGTCTGGGAACCATCCTGCGTATCGTGGATTCTAAGGAGCCAGCCGGCCACTCCCAGCCACAGGCCCCCAAACAAAATCAACGGCGCTGTTCCCTGGAAAACAAAACACGCCTGCCAACTTTTTGATGGAGTTTGCAGGAGCCACTTGGTACTATCAAACCAGCCCGACTTGGCACTGGTGCCACCTTGGGTCTGGGAAACATCCTGCGTATCGTGGATTCTTAGGAGCCAGCCGGCCACTCCTAGCCACAGGCCCCCAGACAAAAACCTAGGCCTATTTCTCTGGCAAACAAAAGTAAGCTGCCCCGCTTCTGGATGGCAGATTGCAGGAGACACTTGGTACTATCAAACCAGCCCAACTTGGCACTGGTGCCACCTTGGATCTGGGAACCATGCTGTGTATCGTGGATATTCAGGGGCCAGCCGGCCACTCTCAGCCATATGTCCCCAAACAGAAACCTCGGCCCGTTTCTCTGGCAAACAAAACTCAACTGCCCCTCTTCTGGATGGCAAATTGCAGGATGAACTTGATACTAAAACCGCAGGCCGACTTGGTAGTGGTGACACCTTGGACCTGGGAACCATCATGCGTATCGAGCATTTTAAGGAGCCAGCCGGCCACTCTCAGCAATATGCCCCCAAAAACAATCCACGGAATTTTTCTCTGGCAAACAAAAATCAGCTGCCCCGCTTCTGGATGGCAGATTGCAGGAGCCACTTTGCACCATCAAACCAGCCCGACTTGGCACTGGTGCCACCTTGCATCTGGGAACCATGCTGCCTAGCGTGGATTTTCAGGAGCCAGCCGGCCACTCTCAGCCATAGGCCCCCAAACAAAACCCACGGCCCGTTTCCCTGGCAAACAAAATTAAGCTGCCCCGCTTCTGGATGGCAGATTGCAGGACGCACTTGGTAGTATCAAACCAGCCCGACTTGGCACTGGTGCCACCTTGGGTCTGGGAACCATCCTGCGTATTGTGGGTTCAAAGGAGCCAGCCGGCCACTCCCAGCCACAGGCCCCCAAATACAAACAACGGCGCTTTTCCCTGGAAAACAAAACTCGCCTGACAACTTTTTGATGGCAGATTGCAGGAGCCACTTGGTACTATCAAACCAGCCCAACTTGGCACTGGTGCCACCATGGGTCTGGTCACCATCCTGCCTATCGTAGCTTTTCAGGAGCCAGCCGGTCACTCCCAGCCATAGGTCCCCAGACACAAACCTCGGCCCGTTTCCCTGGCAAACAAAAGTAAGCTGCCCCGCTTCTGGATGGCAGATTGCAGGAGCCACTTGGTACTATCAAACCAGCCCAACTTGGCACTGGTGCCACCTCTGGTCTGGGAACCATGCTGCGTAACACAGATTCTAAGGCGCCAGTCGGCCACTCCCAGCCACAAGCCCCCAAACACAAACAACGGCGCTATTCTCTGGCAAACAAAACTCCACTGCCCCTCTTCTGGATGGCAAATTGCAGGACGCACTTGGTACTATAAAAACAGCCCTACTTGGCACTGGTGCCACCTTGGGTCTGGGAACCATCCTGCGTATCGATCTTTTTAATGAGACAGCCGGCCACTCCCAGCCATATGCCCCCAAACACAACCCACGGCCCTTTTCTCTGGCAAACAAAACTCAACTGCACCGCTTCTGGATGGCAGATTGCAGGAGCCACTTGGTACTATCAAACCAGCCCGACTTGGCACTGGTGCCACCTTGGGTCTGGGAACCATCCTGCGTATGGTGGATTCTAAGGAGCCAGCCGGCCACTCCCAGCCACAGGCCCCCAACAAAAACCACGGCCCTTTTTTCTGGCAAACAAAACTTAGCTGCCTCACTTCTGGATGGCAGATTGCAGGAGCCACTTGGTGTAATCAAACCAGCCCGACTTGGCACTGGTGCCACCTTGGGTCTGGGAACCATCCTGCGTATCGTGGATTCTAAGCAGCCAGCCGGCCACTCCCAGCCACAGGCCCCCAAACAAAATCAACGGCGCTGTTCCCTGGAAAACAAAACACGCCTGCCAACTTTTTGATGGAGTTTGCAGGAGCCACTTGGTACTATCAAACCAGCCCGACTTGGCACTGGTGCCACCTTGGGTCTGGGAAACATCCTGCGTATCGTGGATTCTTAGGAGCCAGCCGGCCACTCCTAGCCACAGGCCCCCAGACAAAAACCTAGGCCTATTTCTCTGGCAAACAAAAGTAAGCTGCCCCGCTTCTGGATGGCAGATTGCAGGAGACACTTGGTACTATCAAACCAGCCCAACTTGGCACTGGTGCCACCTCTGGTCTGGGAACCATGCTGTGTATCGTGGATATTCAGGGGCCAGCCGGCCACTCTCAGCCATATGTCCCCAAACAGAAACCTCGGCCCGTTTCTCTGGCAAACAAAACTCAACTGCCCCTCTTCTGGATGGCAAATTGCAGGATGAACTTGATACTAAAACCGCAGGCCGACTTGGTAGTGGTGACACCTTGGACCTGGGAACCATCATGCGTATCGAGCATTTTAAGGAGCCAGCCGGCCACTCCCAGCAATATGCCCCCAAAAACAATCCACGGAATTTTTCTCTGGCAAACAAAAATCAGCTGCCCCGCTTCTGGATGGCAGATTGCAGGAGCCACTTTGCACCATCAAACCAGCCCGACTTGGCACTGGTGCCACCTTGCATCTGGGAACCATGCTGCCTAGCGTGGATTTTCAGGAGCCAGCCGGCCACTCTCAGCCATAGGCCCCCAAACAAAACCCACGGCCCGTTTCCCTGGCAAACAAAATTAAGCTGCCCCGCTTCTGGATGGCAGATTGCAGGACGCACTTGGTAGTATCAAACCAGCCCGACTTGGCACTGGTGCCACCTTGGGTCTGGGAACCATCCTGCGTATTGTGGGTTCAAAGGAGCCAGCCGGCCACTCCCAGCCACAGGCCCCCAAATACAAACAACGGCGCTTTTCCCTGGAAAACAAAACTCGCCTGACAACTTTTTGATGGCAGATTGCAGGAGCCACTTGGAACTATCAAACCAGCCCAACTTGGCACTGGTGCCACCATGGGTCTGGTCACCATCCTGCCTATCATAGCTTTTCAGGAGCCAGCCGGTCACTCCCAGCCATAGGTCCCCAGTCACAAACCTCGGCCCGTTTCCCTGGCAAACAAAAGTAAGCTGCCCCGCTTCTGGATGGCAGATTGCAGGAGCCACTTGGTACTATCAAACTAGCCCAACTTGGCACTGGTGCCACCTCTGGTCTGGGAACCATGCTGCGTAACACAGATTCTAAGGCGCCAGTCGGCCACTCCCAGCCACAAGCTCCCAAACACAAACAACGGCGCTATTCTCTGGCAAACAAAACTCCACTGACCCTCTTCTGGATGGCAAATTGCAGGACGCACTTGGTACTATAAAAACAGCCCGACTTGGCACTGGTGCCACCTTGGGTCTGGGAACCATCCTGCGTATCGATCTTTTTAATGAGACAGCCGGCCACTCCCAGCCATATGCCCCCAAACACAACCCACGGCCCTTTTCTCTGGCAAACAAAACTCAACTGCACCGCTTCTGAATGGCAGATTGCAGGAGCCACTTGGTACTATCAAACCAGCCCGACTTGGCACTGGTGCCACCTTGGGTCTGGGAACCATCCTGCGTATGGTGGATTCTAAGGAGCCAGCCGGCCACTCCCAGCCACAGGCCCCCAACAAAAACCACGGCCCTTTTTTCTGGCAAACAAAACTTAGCTGCCTCACTTCTGGATGGCAGATTGCAGGAGCCACTTGGTGTAATCAAACCAGCCCGACTTGGCACTGGTGCCACCTTGGGTCTGGGAACCATCCTGCGTATCGTGGATTCTAAGGAGCCAGCCGGCCACTCCCAGCCACAGGTCCCCAAACAAAATCAACGGCGCTGTTCCCTGGAAAACAAAACACGCCTGCCAACATTTTGATGGAGTTTGCAGGAGCCACTTGGTACTATCAAACCAGCCCGACTTGGCACTGGTGCCACCTTGGGTCTGGGAAACATCCTGCGTATCGTGGATTCTAAGGAGCCAGCCGGCCACTCCCAGCCACAGGCCCCCAGACAAAAACCTAGGCCTATTTCTCTGGCAAACAAAAGTAAGCTGCCCCGCTTCTGGATGGCAGATTGCAGGAGACACTTGGGACTATCAAACCAGCCCAACTTGGCACTGGTGCCACCTTGGATCTGGGAACCATGCTGTGTATCGTGGATATTCAGGGGCCACCCGGCCACTCTCAGCCATATGTCCCCAAACAGAAACCTCGGCCCGTTTCTCTGGCAAACAAAACTCAACTGCCCCTCTTCTGGATGGCAAATTGCAGGATGAACTTGATACTAAAACCGCAGGCCGACTTGGTAGTGGTGACACCTTGGGCCTGGGAACCATCATGCGTATCGAGCATTTTAAGGAGCCAGCCGGCCACTCCCAGCAATATGCCCCCAAAAACAATCCACGGAATTTTTCTCTGGCAAACAAAAATCAGCTACCCCGCTTCTGGATGGCAGATTGCAGGAGCCACTTTGCACCATCAAACCAGCCCGACTTGGCACTGGTGCCACCTTGCATCTGGGAACCATGCTGCCTAGCGTGGATTTTCAGGAGCCAGCCGGCCACTCTCAGCCATAGGCCCCCATACAAAACCCACGGCCCGTTTCCCTGGCAAACAAAATTAAGCTGCCCCGCTTCTGGATGGCAGATTGCAGGACGCACTTGGTAGTATCAAACCAGCCCGACTTGGCACTGGTGCCACCTCGGGTTTGGGAACCATGCTGCGTATCATGGATTTTCAGGAGCCAGCCGTCCACTGCCAGCCACAGGCCCCGAAACACAAACAACAGCCTTTTTCTCTGGCAAACAAAATTCAGCTGCCCCGCTTCTGGATGGCAGATTGCAGGAACCACTTGGTACTAACAAACCAGCCCGACTTGGCACTGGTGCCACCTTGGGTCTGGGAACCATCCTGCGTATCGTGGATTCTAAGGAGCCAGCTGGCCACTCCCAGCCACAGGCCCCAAAACACACACAACGGTGCTTTTCCCTGGAAAACAAAACTCGCCTGCCAAACATTTGATGGCAGATTGCAGGAGCCACTTGGTACTATCAAACCAGCCCAACTTGGCACTGGTGCCACCATGGGTCTGGTCACCATCCTGCCTATCGTAGCTTTTCAGGTGCCAGCCAGCCACCCCCAGCCAGAGGCCCCTAGACAAATATTTCGGCCCGTTTCCCTGGCAAACAAAAGTAAGCTACCCCGCTTCTGGATGGCAGATTGCAGGAGCCACTTTGCACCATCAAACCAGCCCAACTTGGCACTGGTGCCACCTCTGGTCTGGGAACCATCCTGCGTATCGTGGGTTCTAAGGAGCCAGCTGGCCACTCCCAGCCACAGGCCCCCAAACACAAACAACGGCGCTTTTCCCGGGAAAACAAAACTCGCCTGCCAGCTTTTTGATGGCAGATTGCCGGAGCCACTTGGTACTATCAAACCAGCCCAACTTGGCACTGGTGCCACCATGGGTCTGGTCACCATCCTGCCTATCGTAGCTTTTCAGGAGCCAGCCGGTCACTCCCAGCCATAGGCCCCCAAACACAAACCTCGGCCCGTTTCCCTGGCAAACAAAAGTAAGCTGCCCCGCTTCTGCATGGCAGATTGCAGGAGCTATTTAGTCCTATCAAACCAGCCCGACTTGGCACTGGTGCCACCTCTGGTCTGGGAACCATCCTGCCTATCGTGGATTTTCAGGGGCCAGCCGGCCACTCTCAGCCATATGCCCCCAAAAACAAACCACGGCCCTTTTCTCTGGCAAACAAAACTCAACTGCCCCTCTTCTGGATGGCAAATTTTAGGACGCACTTTGTACTACGAAAACCGCCCGACGTGGCACTGGTGCCACCTTGTGTCAGGGAACCATCCTGCATATCGAGCTTTTTAAGGAGCCAGCCGGCCACGCCCAGCCATATACCCCCAAAAACAAACCACGGACCATTTCTCATGGAAACAAAAATCCGCTGCCCCGCGTCTGGATGGCAGATTGCAGGAGCCACTTTGCACCATCAAACCAGCCCGACTTGGCACTGGTGCCACCTTGGGTCTGGGAACAATCCTGCATATCGTGGATTCTAAGGAGCCAGCCGGCCACTCCCAGCCACAGGCCCCCAAACACAAACAACGGCGCTTTTCCCTGGAAAACAAAACTCGCCTGCCAGCTTTTTGATGGCAGATTGCAGGAGCCACTTGGTACTATCAAATCATCCCAACTTGGCACTGGTGCCACTATGGGTCTGGGAACCATCCTGCCTATTGTAGCATTTCAGGAGCCAGCCGGTCACTCCCAGCCATAGTCCCCCAGACACAAACCTCGGACCGTTTCCCTGGCAAACAAAATTAAGCTGCCCCGATTCTGGATGGCAGATTGCAGGAGCCACTTGGTAGTGTCAAACCAGCCCGACTTGGCACTGGTGCCACCTTGGGTCTGGGAACCATCCTGCGTATCGTGGATTCTAAGCAGCCACCCGGCCACTCTGAGCCACAGGCGCCCAAACACAAACAACGGCGCTTTTCCCTGGAAAACAAAACTCGCCTGCCAACATTTTGATGGCAGATTGCAGGAGCCACTTGGTGCTATCAAACCAGCCCAACTTGGCACTGGTGCCACCATGGGTCTGGTCACCATCCTGCCTATCGTAGCTTTTCAGGAGCCAGCCGGTCACTCCCAGCCATAGACCCCCAGACACAAACCTCGGCCCGTTTCCCTGGCAAACAAAAGTAAGCTGCCCCGCTTCTGGATGGCAGATTGCAGGAGCTACTTAGTACTATCAAATCAGCCCGACTTGGCACAGGTGCCACCTTGGATCTGGGAACCATCCTGTGTATCGTGGATTTTCAGGGGCCAGCCAGCCACTCTCAGCCATATGCCCCCAAAAACAAACCACGGACCTTTTCTGTGGCAAACAAAACTCAACTGCCCCTCTTCTGGATGGCAAATTTTAGGACGCACTTTGTACTACGAAAACCGCCCGACGTGGCACTGGTGCCACCTTGTGTCAGGGAACCATCCTGCATATCGAGCTTTTTAAGGAGCCAGCCGGCCACGCCCAGCCATATACCCCCAAAAACAAACCACGGACCATTTCTCATGGAAACAAAAATCTTCTGCCCCGCGTCTGGATGGCAGATTGCAGGAGCCACTTTGCACCATCAAACCAGCCCGACTTGGCACTGGTGCCACCTTGGGTCTGGGAACAATCCTGCATATCGTGGATTCTAAGGAGCCAGCCGGCCACTCCCAGCCACAGGCCCCCAAACACAAACAACGGCGCTTTTCCCTGGAAAACAAAACTCGCCTGCCAGCTTTTTGATGGCAGATTGCAGGAGCCACTTGGTACTATCAAATCATCCCAACTTGGCACTGGTGCCACTATGGGTCTGGGAACCATCCTGCCTATTGTAGCATTTCAGGAGCCAGCCGGTCACTCCCAGCCATAGTCCCCCAGACACAAACCTCGGACCGTTTCCCTGGCAAACAAAATTAAGCTGCCCCGCTTCTGGATGGCAGATTGCAGGAGCCACTTGGTAGTGTCAAACCAGCCCGACTTGGCACTGGTGCCACCTTGGGTCTGGGAACCATCCTGCGTATCGTGGATTCTAAGCAGCCACCCGGCCACTCTGAGCCACAGGCGCCCAAACAAAAACAACGGCGCTTTTCCCTGGAAAACAAAACTCGCCTGACAACTTTTTGATGGCAGATTGCAGGAGCCACTTGGTGCTATCAAACCAGCCCAACTTGGCACTGGTGCCACCATGGGTCTGGTCACCATCCTGCCTATCGTAGCTTTTCAGGAGCCAGCCGGTCACTCCCAGCCGTAGACCCCCAGACACAAACCTCGGCCCGTTTCCCTGGCAAACAAAAGTAAGCTGCCCCGCTTCTGGATGGCAGATTGCAGGAGCTACTTAGTACTATCAAATCAGCCCGACTTGGCACAGGTGCCACCTTGGATCTGGGAACCATCCTGTGTATCGTGGATTTTCAGGGGCCAGCCAGCCACTCTCAGCCATATGCCCCCAAAAACAAACCACGGACCTTTTCTCTGGCAAACAAAACTCAACTGCCCCTCTTCTGGATGGCAAATTTTAGGACGCACTTTGTACTACGAAAACCGCCCGACGTGGCACTGGTGCCACCTTGTGTCAGGGAACCATCCTGCATATCGAGCTTTTTAAGGAGCCAGCCGGCCAGGCCCAGCCATATACCCCCAAAAACAAACCACGGACCATTTCTCATGGAAACAAAAATCCGCTGCCCCGCGTCTGGATGGCAGATTGCAGGAGCCACTTTGCACCATCAAACCAGCCCGACTTGGCACTGGTGCCACCTTGGGTCTGGGAACAATCCTGCGTATCGTACATATTCAGGAACCAGCCGAACACTCCCAGCCACAGGCCCCCAAACACAAACAACGGCCCATTTCCCTGGCAAACAAAACTCAGCTGCCCCGCTTCTGGATGGCAGTTTGCAGGAGCCACTTGGGACTATCAAACCAGCCCGACTTGGCACTGGTGCCACCTTGGGTCTGGGAACCATCCTGCGTATGGTGGATTCTAAGGAGCCAGCCGGCCACTCCCAGCCACAGGCCCCCAACAAAAACCACGGCCCTTTTTTCTGGCAAACAAAACTTAGCTGCCTCACTTCTGGATGGCAGATTGCAGGAGCCACTTGGTGTAATCAAACCAGCCCAACTTGGCACTGGTGCCACCTTGGGTCTGGGAACCATCCTGCGTATCGTGGATTCTAAGGAGCCAGCCGGCCACTCCCAGCCACAGGCCCCCAAACACAAACAACGGCGCTGTTCCCTGGAAAACAAAACACGCCTGCCAACTTTTTGATGGAGTTTGCAGGAGCCACTTGGTACTATCAAACCAGCCCGACTTGGCACTGGTGCCACCTTGGGTCTGGGAAACATCCTGCGTATCGTGGATTCTTAGGAGCCAGCCGGCCACTCCTAGCCACAGGCCCCCAGACAAAAACCTAGGCCTATTTCTCTGGCAAACAAAAGTAAGCTGCCCCGCTTCTGGATGGCAGATTGCAGGAGACACTTGGTACTATCAAACCAGCCCAACTTGGCACTGGTGCCACCTTGGATCTGGGAACCATGCTGTGTATCGTGGATATTCAGGGGCCAGCCGGCCACTCTCAGCCATATGTCCCCAAACAGAAACCTCGTCCCGTTTCTCTGGCAAACAAAACTCAACTGCCCCTCTTCTGGATGGCAAATTGCAGGATGAACTTGATACTAAAACCGCAGGCCGACTTGGTAGTGGTGACACCTTGGACCTGGGAACCATCATGCGTATCGAGCATTTTAAGGAGCCAGCCGGCCACTCCCAGCAATATGCCCCCAAAAACAATCCACGGAATTTTTCTCTGGCAAACAAAAATCAGCTGCCCCGCTTCTGGATGGCAGATTGCAGGAGCCACTTTGCACCATCAAACCAGCCCGACTTGGCACTGGTGCCACCTTGCATCTGGGAACCATGCTGCCTAGCGTGGATTTTCAGGAGCCAGCCGGCCACTCTCAGCCATAGGCCCCCAAACAAAACCCACGGCCCGTTTCCCTGGCAAACAAAATTAAGCTGCCCCGCTTCTGGATGGCAGATTGCAGGACGCACTTGGTAGTATCAAACCAGCCCGACTTGGCACTGGTGCCACCTTGGGTCTGGGAACCATCCTGCGTATTGTGGGTTCAAAGGAGCCAGCCGGCCACTGCCAGCCACAGGCCCCCAAATACAAACTACGGCGCTTTTCCCTGGAAAACAAAACTCGCCTGACAACTTTTTGATGGCAGATTGCAGGAGCCACTTGGTACTATCAAACCAGCCCAACTTGGCACTGGTGCCACCATGGGTCTGGTCACCATCCTGCCTATCGTAGCTTTTCAGGAGCCAGCCGGTCACTCCCAGCCATAGGTCCCCAGTCACAAACCTCGGCCCGTTTCCCTGGCAAACAAAAGTAAGCTGCCCCACTTCTGGATGGCAGATTGCAGGAGCCACTTGGTACTATCAAACCAGCCCAACTTGGCACTGGTGCCACCTCTGGTCTGGGAACCATGCTGCGTAACACAGATTCTAAGGCGCCAGTCGGCCACTCCCAGCCACAAGCCCCCAAACACAAACAACGGCGCTATTCTCTGGCAAACGAAACTCCACTGCCCCTCTTCTGGATGGCAAATTGCAGGACGCACTTGGTACTATAAAAACAGCCCGACTTGGCACTGGTGCCACCTTGGGTCTGGGAACCATCCTGCGTATCGATCTTTTTAATGAGACAGCCGGCCACTCCCAGCCATATGCCCCCAAACACAACCCACGGCCCTTTTCTCTGGCAAACAAAATTAAGCTGCCCCGCTTCTGGATGGCAGATTGCAGGACGCACTTGGTAGTATCAAACCAGCCCGACTTGGCACTGGTGCCACCTTGGGTCTGGGAACCATGCTGCGTATCATGGATTTTCAGGAGCCAGCCGTCCACTGCCTGCCACAGGCCCCGAAACACAAACAACAGCCTTTTTCTCTGGCAAACAAAATTCAGCTGCCCCGCTTCTGGATGGCAGATTGCAGGAACCACTTGGTACTATCAAACCAGCCCAACTTGGCACTGGTGCCACCATGGGTCTGGTCACCATCCTGCCTATCGTAGCTATTCAGGTGCCAGCCAGCCACCCCCAGCCAGAGGCCCCTAGACAAATATTTCGGCCCGTTTCCCTGGCAAACAAAAGTAAGCTACCCCGCTTCTGGATGGCAGATTGCAGGAGCCACTTTGCACCATCAAACCAGCCCAACTTGGCACTGGTGCCACCTCTGGTCTGGGAACCATCCTGCGTATCGTGGGTTCTAAGGAGCCAGCTGGCCACTCCCAGCCACAGGCCCCCAAACACAAACAACGGCGCTTTTCCCTGGAAAACAAAACTCGCCTGACAACTTTTTGATGGCAGATTGCCGGAGCCACTTGGTACTATCAAACCAGCCCAACTTGGCACTGGTGCCACCATGGGTCTGGTCACTATCCTGCCTATCGTAGCTTTTCAGGAGCCAGCCGGTCACTCCCAGCCTTAGGCCCCCAAACACAAACCTCGGCCCGTTTCCCTGGCAAACAAAAGTAAGCTGCCCCGCTTCTGCATGGCAGATTGCAGGAGCTATTTAGTACTATCAAACCAGCCCGACTTGGCACTGGTGACACCTCTGGTCTGGGAACCATCCTGCCTATCGTGGATTTTCAGGGGCCAGACGGCCACCCTCAGCCATATGCCCCCAAAAACAAACCACGGCCCTTTTCTCTGGCAAACAAAACTCAACTGCCCCTCTTCTGGATGGCAAATTTTAGGACGCACTTTGTACTACGAAAACCGCCCGACGTGGCACTGGTGCCACCTTGTGTCAGGGAACCATCCTGCATATCGAGCTTTTTAAGGAGCCAGCCGGCCAGGCCCAGCCATATACCCCCAAAAACAAACCACGGACCATTTCTCATGGAAACAAAAATCCGCTGCCCCGCGTCTGGATGGCAGATTGCAGGAGCCACTTTGCACCATCAAACCAGCCCGACTTGGCACTGGTGCCACCTTGGGTCTGGGAACAATCCTGCATATCGTGGATTCTAAGGAGCCAGCCGGCCACTCCCAGCCACAGGCCCCCAAACACAAACAACGGCGCTTTTCCCTGGAAAACAAAACTCGCCTGCCAGCTTTTTGATGGCAGATTGCAGGAGCCACTTGGTACTATCAAATCATCCCAACTTGGCACTGGTGCCACTATGGGTCTGGGAACCATCCTGCCTATTGTAGCATTTCAGGAGCCAGCCGGTCACTCCCAGCCATAGTCCCCCAGACACAAACCTCGGACCGTTTCCCTGGCAAACAAAATTAAGCTGCCCCAATTCTGGATGGCAGATTGCAGGAGCCACTTGGTAGTGTCAAACCAGCCCGACTTGGCACTGGTGCCACCTTGGGTCTGGGAACCATCCTGCGTATCGTGGATTCTAAGCAGCCACCCGGCCACTCTGAGCCACAGGCGCCCAAACACAAACAACGGCGCTTTTCCCTGGATAACAAAACTCGCCTGCCAACATTTTGATGGCAGATTGCAGGAGCCACTTGGTACTATCAAATCAGCCCAACTTGGCACTGGTGCCACCATGGGTCTGGTAAACATCCTGCCTATCGTAGCTTTTCAGGAGCCAGCCGGTCACTCCCTGCCATAGGCCCCCAGACACAAACCTCGGCCCGTTTCCCTGGCAAACAAAAGTAAACTGCCCCGCTTTTGGATGGCAGATTGCAGGATGCATTTGGTACTATCAAACCTGCCCGACTTGGCCCTCGTGCCACCTTGGCTCTGGGAACCATGCTGCGTAACGTAGATTCTACGAGGACAGGCGGCCACTCCCAGCCACAGGCCTCTAAACAAAAACAACGGCGCTTTTCCCTGGAAAACAAAACTCGCCTGCCAAATTTTTGATGGCAGATTGCAGGAGCCACTTGGTACTATCAAACCAGCCCAACTTGGTACTGGTGCCACCATGGGTCTGGTCACCATCCTGCCTATCGTAGCTTTTCAGGAGCCAGCCGGTCACTCCCAGCCATAGGCCCCCAGACAAATATCTCGGCCTGTTTCCCTGGCAAACAAAAGTAAGCTGCCCCGCTTCTGGATGGCAGATTACAGCAGCCACATGGTACTATCAAACCAGGCCAACATGGCACTGGTGCCACCTTGGCTCTGGGAACCATCCTGCCTATCGTGGATTTTCAGGCGCCAGCCGGCCACTCTCAGCCATATGCCCCCAAACACAAACCACGGCCCTTTTCTCTGGTAAACAAAACTCAACTGCCCCTCTTCTGGATGGCAAATTGCAGGACGCACTTGGTACTACGAAAACAGCCCGACTTGGCAGTGATGCCACCTTGGGTCAGGGAACAATCCTGCGTATCGATCTTTTTAAGGAGCCAGCCGGCCACGTCCAGCCATATACCCCCCAAAAAAAACCACGGAACTTTTCTCCAGCAAACAAAAATCCGCTGCCCCGCGTCTGAATGGCAGATTTCAGGAGCTATTTAGTATTATCAAACCAGCCCGACTTGGCACTGGTGCCACCATGAGTCTGGTAACCATCCTGCCTATCGTAGCTTTTCAGTAGCCAGCCGGTCACTCCCAGCCATAGGCCCCCAGACACAAACCTCGGCCCGTTTCCCTGGGAAACAAAAGTAAGCTGACCCGCTTCT
Source organism: Melospiza melodia melodia (assembly GCF_035770615.1). Lineage (NCBI taxonomy): Eukaryota > Metazoa > Chordata > Aves > Passeriformes > Passerellidae > Melospiza > Melospiza melodia. Next base: position 36,349,020 of record NC_086199.1, on the reverse strand, counting down.
GGATGGCAGATTGCAGGAGCCACTTGGTACTATCAAACCAGCCCAACTTGGCACTGGTGCCACCTTGGCTCTGGGAACCATCCTGCGTATCCTGGGTTCAAAGGAGGCAGCCGGCCACTCCCAGCCACAGGCCTCTAAACAAGAACAACGGCGCTTTTCCCTGGAAAACAAAAGTCGCCTGACAACTTTTTGATGGCAGATTGCAGGAGCCACTTGGTACTATCAAACCAGCCCAACTTGGCACTGGTGCCACCATGGGTCTGGTCACCATCCTGCCTATCGTAGCTTTTCAGGAGCCAGCCGCTCACTCCCAGCCATAGGCCCCCAGACAAATATCTCGGCCCGTTTCCCTGGCAAACAAAAGTAAGCAGCCCCGCTTCTGGATGGCAGATTGCAGGAGCCACATGGTACTATCAAACCAGGCCAACATGGCACTGGTGCCACCTCTGGTCTGGGAACCATCCTGCGTATCGTGGATTCTAAGGAGCCAGCTGGCCACTCCCAGCCACAGGCCCCCAAACACAAACAACGGTGCTTTTCCCTGGAAAACAAAACTCACCTGCCAACTTTTTGATGGCAGATTGCAGGAGCCACTTGGTACTATCAAACCAGCCCAACTTGGCACTGGTGCCACCATGGGTCTGGTCACCATCCTGCCTATCGTAGCTTTTCAGGAGCCAGCCGGTCACTCCCAGCCATAGGCCCCCAGACACAAAGCTCTACCCGTTTCCTTGGCAAACAAAAGTAAGCTACCCCGCTTCTGGATGGCAGATTGCAGGAGTCACTTTGCACCATCAAACCAGCCCGACTTGTCACTGGTGCCACCTCTGGTCTGGGACCCATCCTGCGTATCGTGGATTCTAAGGAGACAGCTGGCCACTCCCAGCCACAGGCCCCCAAACACAAACAACGGCGCTTTTCCCTGGAAAACAAAACTCGCTTGCCAACTTTTTGATGGCAGATTGCAGGAGCCACTTGGTACTATCAAACCACCCCAACTTGGCAACAAGTGGTTCCTGCAATCTGACATCCAGAAGCGGGGCAGCTTACTTTTGTTTGCCAGGGAAATGGACCGTTGTTTGTGTTTGGAGGCGTATGGCTGGGAGTGGCCGACTGGCTCCTTAAAATCCACGATAGGCAGGATGGTTCCCAGACCCAAGGTGGCACCAGTGCCAAGTCGGGCTGGTTTGATAGTAAAAAGTGGCTCCTGCAATCTGCCATCCAGAAGCGGGGCAGCTTACTTTTGTTTGCCAGGGAAACGGGCCGGGCTTTCTGTCTCGGGGCCTATGGCAGGGAGTGACCGCCTGGCTCCTGAAAAGCTACGATAGGCAGGATGGTGACCAGACCCATGGTGGCACCAGTGCCAAGTTGGGCTGGTTTGATAGTACCAAGTGGCTCCTGCAATCTGCCATCAAAAAGTTGGCAGGCGAGTTTTGTTTTCCAGGGAAAAGCGCCATTGTGTGTGTTTGGGGACCTGTGGTTGGGAGTGCCCGGCTGGCTCCTTAGAAACCACGATACGCAGCATGGTTACCAGACAAGAGGTGCCACCAGTGCCAAGTTGTGCTGGTTTGATACTACCAAGTGGTTCCTGCAATCTGCCATCCAGAAGCGGGGCAGCTTACTTTTGTTTGCCACGGAAACGGGCCGTTGTTTGTGTTTGGGGGCCTGTGGCTGGGAGTGGCCGACTGGCTCCTTAGAATCCACGATACGCAGGATGGGTCCCAGACCAGAGGTGGCACCAGTGCCAAGTCGGGCTGGTTTGATAGTACCAAGTGGCTCCTGCAATCTGCCATCCAGAAGCGGGGCAGCTTACTTTTGTTTGCCAGGGAAACGGGCCGAGGTTTTTGTCTGGGGGCCTATGGCTGGGAGTGACCGGCTGGCTCCTGAAAAGCTACGATAGGCAGGATGGTGACCAGACCCATGGTGGCACCAGTCCCAAGTTGGGCTGATTTGATAGTACCAAGTGGCTCCTGCAATCTGCCGTCAAAATTTGGCAGGCGAGTTTTAATTTCCAGGGAAAAGCGCCGTTGTTTGTGTTTGGGGGCCTGTGGCTGGGAGTGGCCGGCTGGCTGCTTAGAATCCACGATACGCAGGATGGTTCCCAGACCCAAGGTGGCACCAGTGCCAAGTTTTGCTGGTTTGATAGTACCAAGTGGTTCCTGCAATCTGCCATCCAGAAGCAGGGCAGCTTACTTTTGTTTGCCAGGGAAACGGGCCGAGGTTTTTGTCTGGGGGCCTATGGCTGGGAGTGACCGGCTGGCTCCTGAAAAGCTACGATAGGCAGGATGTTGACCAGACCGATGGTGGCACCAGTGCCAAGTCGGGCTGGTTTGATAATACTAAATAGCTCCTGCAATCTGCCATCCAGACGCGGGGCAGCGGATTTTTGCTTGCTGGAGAAAAGTTCCGTGGGTTTTTTTTTGGGGTATATGGCTGGACGTTGCCGGCTGACTCCTTAAAAACATCGATACGCAGGATGGTTCCCTGACCCAAGGTGGCATCACTGCCAAGTCGGGCTGTTTTCGTAGTACCAAGTGGCTCCTGCAATTTGCCATCCAGAAGAGGGGCAGTTGAGTTTTGTTTACCAGAGAAAAGGGCCGTGGTTTGTGTTTTGGGGCATATGGCTGAGAGTGGCCGGCTGGCGCCTGAAAATCCACGATAGGCAGGATGGTTCCCAGAGCCAAGGTGGCACCAGTGCCATGTTGGCCTGGTTTGATAGTACCATGTGGCTCCTGCAATCTGCCATCCAGAAGCGGGGCAGCTTACTTTTGTTTGCCAGGGAAACGGGCCGAGGTATTTGTCTGTGGGCCTATGGCTGGGAGTGACCGGCTGGCTCCTGAAAAGCTACGATAGGCAGGATGGTGACCAGACCCATGGTGGCACCAGTGCCAAGTTGGGCTGGTTTGATAGTACCAAGTGGCTCCTGCAATCTGCCATCAAAAAGTTGGCAGGCGAGTTTTGTTTTCCAGGGTAACGCGCCGTTGTTTTTGTTTAGAGGCCTGTGGCTGGGAGTGTCCGCCTGTCCTCTTAGAATCTACGTTACGCAGCATGGTTCCCAGAGCCAAGGTGGCACCAGTGCCAAGTTGGGCTGGTTTGATAGTAGCAAGTGGTTCCTGCAATCTGCCATCCAGAAGAGGGGCAGCTTACTTTTGTTTGCCAGGGAAAGGGGCCGAGGTATTTCTCTGGGGGCCTATGGCAGGGAGTGACCGGCCGGCTCCTGAAAAGCTAAGATAGGCAGGATGTTTACCAGACCCATGATGGCACCAGTGCCAAGTTGGGCTAATTTGATACTACCAAGTGGCTCCTGCAATCTGCCATCCAGAATCGGGGGTGCTTACTTTTGTTTTCCAGGGAAACGGGCCGACGTTTGTGTCTGGGGGTTTATGGCTGGGAGTGACCGGCTGGCTCCTGAAAAGCTACGATAGGCAGGATGGTGACCAGACCCATGGTGGCACCAGTGCCAAGTTGGGCTGGTTTGATAGTACCAAGTGGCTCCTGCAATCTGCCATCAAAATGTTGGCAGGCGAGTTTTGTTTTCCAGGGAAAAGCGCCGTTGTTTGTGTTTGGGCGCCTGTGGCACGGAGTGGCCGGGTGGCTGCTTAGAATCCACGATACGCAGGATGGTTCCCAGACCCAAGGTGGCACCAGTGCCAAGTCGGGCTGTTTTGACACTACCAAGTGGCTCCTGCAATCTGCCATCCAGAATCGGGGCAGCTTAATTTTGTTTGCCAGGGAAACGGTCCGAGGTTTGTGATGGGGGCCTATGGCTGGGAGTGACCGGCTGGCTCCTGAAATGGTACAATTGGCAGGATGGTTCCCAGACCCATAGTGGCACCAGTGCCAAGTTGGGATGATTTGATAGTACCAAGTGGCTCCTGCAATCTGCCATCAAAAAGCTGGCAGGCGAGTTTTGCTTTCCAGGGAAAAGCGCCGTTGTTTGTATTTGGGGGCCTGTGGCTGGGAGTGGCCGCCTGGCGCCTTAGAATCTACGTTACGCAGCATGGTTCCCAGACCCAAAGTTGCACCAGTGTCAAGTTGGGCTGGTTTGATAGTACCAAGTGGCTCCTGCAATCTGCCATCCAGAAGCGGGGTAGCTTACTTTTGTTTGCCAGGGAAACGGGCAGAGCTTTCTGTCTGGGGGCCTATGGTTGGGAGTAACCGGCTGGCTCCTGAAAAGCTACGATAGGCAGGATGGTTCCCAGATCCAAGATGGCACCAGTGCCAAGTCGGGGTGGTTTGATGGTGCAACGTGGCTCCTGCAATCTGCCATCCTGACGCGGGGCAGCGGATTTTTGTTTCCAAGAGAAATGGTCTGTGGTTTGTTTTTGGGGCTATATGGCTGGGCGTGGCCTGCTGGCTCCTTAAAAAGCTACGATAGGCAGGATGGTTCCCTGACCCAAGGTGGCACCAGTGCCAAGTCGGGCGGTTTTCGTAGTACAAAGTGCGTCCTAAAATTTGCCATCCAGAAGAGGGGCAGTTGAGTTTTGTTTACCAGAGAAAAGGGCCGTGGTTTGTTTTTGGGGGCATATGGCTGATAGTGGCCGTCTGGCGCCTGAAAATCCATGATAGGCAGGATGGTTCCCAGACCAGAGGTGGCACCAGTGCCAAGTCGGGCTGGTTTGATAGTACTAAATAGCACCTGCAATCTGCCATGCAGAAGCGGGGCAGCTTACTTTTGTTTGCCAGGGAAACGGGCCGAGGTTTGTGTCTGGGGGCCTATGGCTGAGAGTGACCGCCTGGCTCCTGAAAAGCTACGATAGGCAGGATGGTGACCAGACCCATGGTGGCACCAGTGCCAAGTTGGGCTGGTTTGATAGTACCAAGTGGCTCCTGCAATCTGCCATCAAAAAGTTGTCAGGCGAGTTTTGTTTTCCAGGGAAAAGCGCCGTTGTTTGTGTTTGGGGGACTGTTGGTGGGAGTGGCCGGCTGGCTCCTTAGAACACACGATACGCAGGATGGTTCCCAGACCCAAGGTGGCACCAGTGCCACGTCGGGCTGGTTTGATGGTGAAAAGTGGCTCCTGCAATCTGCCATCCTGAAGCGGGGTAGCTTACTTTTGTGTGTCAGGGAAACGGGCCGAGGTTTATGACTGGGGGCCTAGGGCTAGGAGTGACCGGCTGGCTCCTGAAAAGCAACAATAGGCAGGATGGTTCCCAGACCCAAGGTGGCACCAGTGCCAAGTTGGGCTGGTTTGATGGTACCAACTGGCTCCTGCAATCTGCCATCTAAAAGTTGTCAGGCGAGTTTTGTTTTCCAGGGAAAAGCGCCGTTGATTTTGTTTGGAGGCCTGTGGCTGGCAGTGGCTGCCTGTCGTCTTAGAATCCGGGTTACGCAGCATGGTTCCCAGAGCCAAGGTGGCACCAGTGCCAAGTTGGGCTGGTTTGATGGTGCAAAGTGGCTCCTGCAATCTGCCATCCAGAAGTGCGGTAGCTTACTTTTTTGTGCCAGGGAAACAGGCCGAGCTTTGTGTCTGGGGGCCTATGGCTGGGAGTGACCGGCTGGCTCCTGAAAAGCTACGATAGGCAGGATGGTGACCAGACCCATGGTGGCACCAGTGCCAAGTTGGGCTGGTTTGATAGTACCAAGTGGCTCCTGCAATCTGCCATCAAAAAGTTGGCAGGCGAGTTTTGTTTTCCAGGGAAAAGCGCCGTTGAGTGTGTTTTGGGGCCTGTGGCTGGGAGTGGCCAGCTGGCTCCTTAGAATCCACGATACGCAGGATGGTTCCCAGACCCAAGGTGGCACCAGTGCCAAGTCGGGCTGGTTTGTTAGTACCAAGTGGTTCCTGCAATCTGCCATCCAGAAGCGGGGCAGCTGAATTTTGTTTGCCAGAGAAAACGGCTGTTGTTTGTGTTTCGGGGCCTGGGCCGGCAGTGGACGGCTGGCTCCTGAAAATCCATGATACGCAGCATAGTTCCCAGACCCAAGGTGGCACCAGTGCCAAGTAGGGCTGGTTTCATAGTACCCAGTGGCTCCTGCAATCTGCCATCCAGAAGAGGGGCAGTTGAGTTTTGTTTTCCAGAGAAAAGGGCCGTGGTTTGTGTTTGGGGCCTATGGCTGAGAGTGACCGGCTGGCTCCTGAAAAGCTACGATAGGCAGGATGGTTCCCAGACCCATGGTGGCACCAGTCCCAAGCCGGGCTGGTTTGATAATACTAAATAGCTCCTGCAATCTGCCATCCAGACGCGGGGCAGCGGATTTTTGCTTGCTGGAGAAAAGTTCCGTGGGTTTTTTTTGGGGGTATATGGCTGGACGTTGCCGGCTGACTCCTTAAAAACATCGATACGCAGGATGGTTCCCTGACCCAAGGTGGCATCACTGCCAAGTCGGGCTGTTTTCGTAGTACCAAGTGCGTCCTGCAATTTGCCATCCAGAAGAGGGGCAGTTGAGTTTTGTTTACCAGAGAAAAGGGCCGTGGTTTGTGTTTGGGGGCATATGGCTGAGAGTGGCCGGCTGGCGCCTGAAAATCTACGATAGGCAGGATGGTTCCCAGAGCCAAGGTGGCACCAGTGCCATGTTGGCCTGGTTTGATAGTACCATGTGGCTCCTGCAATCTGCCATCCAGAAGCGGGGCAGCTTACATTTGTTTGCCAGGGAAACGGGCCGAGGTATTTGTCTGGGGGCCTATGGCTGGGAGTGACCGGCTGGCTCCTGAAAAGCTACGATAGGCAGGATGGTGACCAGACCCATGGTGGCACCAGTGCCAAGTTGGGCTGGTTTGATAGTACCAAGTGGCTCCTGCAATCTGCCATCCAGAAGCGGGGCTGCTTACTTTTGTTTGCCAGGGAAACGGGCAGAGCTTTCTGTCTGGGGGCCTATGGTTGGGAGTAACCGGCTGGCTCCTGAAAAGCTACGATAGGCAGGATGGTTCCCAGATCCAAGATGGCACCAGTGCCAAGTCGGGGTGGTTTGATGGTGCAAAGTGGCTCCTGCAATCTGCCATCCTGACGCGGGGCAGCGGATTTTTGTTTCCAAGAGAAATGGTCCGTGGTTTGTTTTTGGGGCTATATGGCTGGGCGTGGCCTGCTGGCTCCTTAAAAAGCTACGATAGGCAGGATGGTTCCCAGACCAGAGGTGGCACCAGTGCCAAGTCGGGCTGGTTTGATAGTACTAAATAGCACCTGCAATCTGCCATGCAGAAGCGGGGCAGCTTACTTTTGTTTGCCAGGGAAACGGGCCGAGGTTTGTGTCTGGGGGCCTATGGCTGGGAGTGACCGCCTGGCTCCTGAAAAGCTACGATAGGCAGGATGGTGACCAGACCCATGGTGGCACCAGTGCCAAGTTGGGCTGGTTTGATAGTACCAAGTGGCTCCTGCAATCTGCCATCAAAAAGTTGGCAGGCCAGTTTTGTTTTCCAGGGAAAAGCGCCGTTGTTTGTGTTTGGGGGACTGTGGCTGGGAGTGGCCGGCTGGCTCCTTAGAACACACGATACGCAGGATGGTTCCCAGACCCAAGGTGGAACCAGTGCCACGTCGGGCTGGTTTGATGGTGAAAAGTGGCTCCTGCAATCTGCCATCCTGAAGCGGGGTAGCTTACATTTGTGTGCCAGGGAAACGGGCCGAGGTTTATGACTGGGGGCCTAGGGCTAGAAGTGACCGGATGGCTCCTGAGAAGCAACAATAGGCAGGATGGTTCCCAGACCCAAGGTGGCACCAGTGCCAAGTTGGGCTGTTTTGATGGTACCAACTGGCTCCTGCAATCTGCCATCTAAAAGTTGTCAGGCGAGTTTTGTTTTCCAGGGAAAAGCGCCGTTGATTTTGTTTGGAGGCCTGTGGCTGGCAGTGGCTGCCTGTCGTCTTAGAATCCGGGTTACGCAGCATGGTTCCCAGAGCCAAGGTGGCACCAGTGTCAAGTTGGGCTGGTTTGATAGTACCAAGTGGCTCCTGCAATCTGCCATCCAGAAGCGGGGCAGCTTACTTTTGTTTGCCAGGGAAACGGGCCGAGGTATTTGTCTGGGGACCTATGGCTGATAGTGGCCGTCTGGCCCCTGAAAATCCACGATAGGCAGGATGGTTCCCAGACCAGAGGTGGCACCAGTGCCAAGTCGGGCTGGTTTGATAGTACTAAATAGCACCTGCAATCTGCCATGCAGAAGCGGGGCAGCTTACTTTTGTTTGCCAGGGAAACGGGCCGAGGTTTGTGTCTGGGGGCCTATGGCTGGGAGTGACCGCCTGGCTCCTGAAAAAGTACGATAGGCAGGATGGTGACCAGACCCATGGTGGCACCAGTGCCAAGTTGGGCTGGTTTGATAATACCAAGTGGCTCCCGCAATCTGCCATCAAAAAGTTGGCAGGCCAGTTTTGTTTTCCAGGGAAAAGCGCCGTTGTTTGTGTTTGGGGGACTGTGGCTGGGAGTGGCCGGCTGGCTCCTTAGAACACACGATACGCAGGATGGTTCCCAGACCCAAGGTGGCACCAGTGCCACGTCGGTCTGGTTTGATAGCACCAAGTGGCTCCTGCAATCTGCCATCCAGAAGCGGGGCAGCTTACTTTTGTTTTCCAGGGAAACGGACCGAGGTTTTTTTCTGGGGGCCTATGGCTGGGAGTGACCGGCTGGCTCCTGAAAAGCTACGATAGGCAGGATGGTGACCAGACCCATGGTGGCACCAGTGCCAAGTTGGGCTGGTTTGATAGTACCAAGTGGCTCCTGCAATCTGCCATCAAAAAGTTGGCAGGCGAGTTTTGTTTTCCAGGGAAAAGCGCCGTTGTGTGTATTTTGGGGCCTGTGGCTGGGAGTGGCCAGCTGGCTCCTTAGAATCCACGATACGCAGGATGGTTCCCAGACCCAAGGTGGCACCAGTGCCAAGTCGGGCTGGTTTGTTAGTACCAAGTGGTTCCTGCAATCTGCCTTCCAGAAGCGGGGCAGCTGAATTTTGTTTGCCAGAGAAAAAGGCTGTTGTTTGTGTTTCGGGGCCTGTGGCTGGCAGTGGACGGCTGGCTCCTGAAAATCCATGATACGCAGCATGGTTCCCAGACCCAAGGTGGCACCAGTGCCAAGTAGGACTAGTTTCATAGTACCCAGTGGCTCCTGCAATCTGCCATCCAGAAGAGGGGCAGTTGAGTTTTGTTTTCCAGAGAAAAGGGCCGTGGTTTGTGTTTGGGGCCTATGGCTGAGAGTGACCGGCTGGCCCCTGAAAATCCACGATAGGAAGGATGGTTCCCAGATCCAAGGTGGCAGCAGTGCCATGTTGTGCTGGTGTGATAGTCCCAAGTGGCTCCTGCAATCTGCCATCCAGAAGTGGGGCAGCTGAATTTTGTTTGCCAGAGAAAAAGGCTGTGGTTTTTGTTTGGGGGCCTATGGCTGGGAGTGGCCGGCTGGCTCCTGAAAATCCATGATACGCAGCATGGTTCCCAGACCCAAGGTGGCACCAGTGCCAAGTGGGGCTGGTTTCACAGTGTCAAGTGCCTCCTGCAATCTCCCATCCAGAAGCGGGGCAGCTGAGTTTTGTTTGCCTGAGAAACGGGCCGTTGTTTTTGATTGGGGTCTGTGGCCGAGAATGTTCAGCTGGCTCCTGACAATCCACAATACGCAGGATGGTTCCCAGACCCAAGGTCGCACCAGTGCCAAGTCTTGCTGGTTTGATAGTACCAAGTGGCTCCTGCAATCTGCCATCCAGAAGCGGTGCAGCTGAGTTTTGTTTGCCAGAGGAAAGGGCCGTGGGTTGTGTTTGGGGGCATATGGCTGGGAGTGGCCGGCTGTCTCATTAAAAAGATCGATACGCAGGATGGTTCCCAGACCCAAGGTGGCACCAGTGCCAAGTCGGGCTGTTTATATAGTACCAAGTGCGTCCTGAAATTTGCCATCCAGAAGAGGGGCAGTGGAGTTTTGTTTGCCAGAGAATAGCGCCGTTGTTTGTGTTTGGGGGCTTGTGGCTGGGAGTGGCCGACTGGCGCCTTAGAATCTGTGTTACGCAGCATGGTTCCCAGACCAGAGGTGGCACCAGTGCCAAGTTGGGCTGGTTTGATAGTACCAAGTGGCTCCTGCAATCTGCCATCCAGAAGCGGGGCAGCTTACTTTTGTTTGCCAGGGAAACGGGCCAAGGTTTGTGTCTGGGGGCCTATGGCTGGGAGTGACCGCCTGGCTCCTGAAAAGCTACGATAGGCAGGATGGTGACCAGACCCATGGTGGCACCAGTGCCAAGTTGGGCTGATTTGATAGTACCAAGTGGCTCCTGCAATCTGCCATGAAAAAGTTGGCAGGCGAGTTTTGTTTCCCAGGGAAATGCGCCGTTGTTTCTGTTTGGGGGCCTGTGGCTGGGAGTGGCTGGCTGGCTCCTTAGAATCCACGATACGCGGCATGTTTCCCAGACCAGAGGTGGCACCAGTGCCAAGTTGGGCTGGTTTGATAGTACCAAGTGCGTCCTGCAATCTGCCATCCAGAAGCGGGGCAGCTTACTTTTGTTTGCCAGGGAAACGGGCCGAGGTTTGTGTCTCAGGGCCTATGGCTGGGAGTGACCGCCTGGCTCCTGAAAAGCTACAATAGGCAGGATTGTGACCAGACCCATGGTGGCACCAGTGCCAAGTTGGGCTGGTTTGATAGTACCAAGTGGCTCCTGCAATCTGCCATCAAAAAGTTGGCAGGCGAGTTTTGTTTTCCAGGGAAAAGCGCCGTTGTGTGTATTTTGGGGCCTGTGGCTGGGAGTGGCCAGCTGGCTCCTTAGAATCCACGATACGCAGGATGGTTCCCAGACCCAAGGTGGCACCAGTGCCAAGTCGGGCTGGTTTCTTAGTACCAAGTGGTTCCTGCAATCTGCCATCCAGAAGCGGGGCAGCTGAATTTTGTTTGCCAGAGAAAAAGGCTGTTGTTTGTGTTTCGGGGCCTGTGGCTGGCAGTGGACGGCTGGCTCCTGAAAATCCATGATACGCAGCATGGTTCCCAGACCCAAGGTGGCACCAGTGCCAAGTAGGGCTAGTTTCATAGTACCCAGTGGCTCCTGCAATCTGCCATCCAGAAGAGGGGCAGTTGAGTTTTGTTTTCCAGAGAAAAGGGCCGTGGTTTGTGTTTGGGGCCTATGGCTGAGAGTGACCGGCTGGCCCCTGAAAATCCACGATAGGAAGGATGGTTCCCAGATCCAAGGTGGCAGCAGTGCCATGTTGTGCTGGTGTGATAGTCCCAAGTGGCTCCTGCAATCTGCCATCCAGAAGTGGGGCAGCTGAATTTTGTTTGCCAGAGAAAAAGGCTGTGGTTTTTGTTTGGGGGCCTATGGCTGGGAGTGGCCGGCTGGCTCCTGAAAATCCATGATACGCAGCATGGTTCCCAGACCCAAGGTGGCACCAGTGCCAAGTGGGGCTGGTTTCACAGTGTCAAGTGCCTCCTGCAATCTCCCATCCAGAAGCGGGGCAGCTGAGTTTTGTTTGCCTGAGAAACGGGCCGTTGTTTTTGATTGGGGTCTGTGGCCGAGAATGTTCAGCTGGCTCCTGACAATCCACAATACGCAGGATGGTTCCCAGACCCAAGGTCGCACCAGTGCCAAGTCTTGCTGGTTTGATAGTACCAAGTGGCTCCTGCAATCTGCCATCCAGAAGCGGTGCAGCTGAGTTTTGTTTGCCAGAGGAAAGGGCCGTGGGTTGTGTTTGGGGGCATATGGCTGGGAGTGGCCGGCTGTCTCATTAAAAAGATCGATACGCAGGATGGTTCCCAGACCCAAGGTGGCACCAGTGCCAAGTCGGGCTGTTTTTATAGTACCAAGTGCGTCCTGAAATTTGCCATCCAGAAGAGGGGCAGTGGAGTTTTGTTTGCCAGAGAATAGCGCCGTTGTTTGTGTTTGGGGGCTTGTGGCTGGGAGTGGCCGACTGGCGCCTTAGAATCTGTGTTACGCAGCATGGTTCCCAGACCAGAGGTGGCACCAGTGCCAAGTTGGGCTGGTTTGATAGTACCAAGTGGCTCCTGCAATCTGCCATCCAGAAGCGGGGCAGCTTACTTTTGTTTGCCAGGGAAACGGGCCAAGGTTTGTGTCTGGGGGCCTATGGCTGGGAGTGACCGCCTGGCTCCTGAAAAGCTACGATAGGCAGGATGGTGACCAGACCCATGGTGGCACCAGTGCCAAGTTTGGCTGATTTGATAGTACCAAGTGGCTCCTGCAATCTGCCATCAAAAAGTTGGCAGGCGAGTTTTGTTTTCCAGGGAAAAGCGCCGTTGTTTCTGTTTGGGGGCCTGTGGCTGGGAGTGGCCGGCTGGCTCCTTAGAATCCACGATACGCGGCATGGTCCCCAGACCAGACGTGGCACCAGTGCCAAGTTGGGCTGGTTTGATAGTACCAAGTGCGTCCTGCAATCTGCCATCCAGAAGCGGGGCAGCTTACTTTTGTTTGCCAGGGAAACGGGCCGAGGTTTGTGTCTCAGGGCCTATGGCTGGGAGTGACCGGCTGGCTCCTGAAAAGCTACAATAGGCAGGATGGTGACCAGACCCATGGTGGCACCAGTGCCAAGTTGGGCTGGTTTGATAGTACCAAGTGGCTCCTGCAATCTGCCATCAAAAAGTTGACAGGCGAGTTTGTTATCCAGGGAAAAGCGCCGTTGTTAGTGTTTGAGGGCCTGTGGGTGGGAGTGGCCAGATGGCTAATTAGAATCCACGATACGCAGCATGGTTCCCAGACCTGAGGTGGCACCAGTGCCAAGTCGGGCTGGTTTGATACTATCAAGTGCGTCCTGCAATCTGCCATCCAGAAGCGGGGTAGCTTACTTTTGTTTGCCAGGGAAACGGGCCGAGGTTTGTGTCTGGGGGCCTATGGCTGCGAGTGACCGCCTGGCTCCTGAAAAGCTACGATAGGCAGGATGGTGACCAGACCCATGGTGGCACCAGTGCCAAGTTGGGCTGGTTTGATAGTACCAAGTGGCTCCTGCAATCTGCCATCAAAAAATTGGCAGGCGAGTTTTGTTTTCCAGGGAAAAGCGCCGTTGTTTTTGTTTGGAGGCCTGTGGGTGGGAGTGGCCGGCTGGCTCCTTAGAATCCACGATACGCAGGATGGTTCCCAGACCGGAGGTGGCACCAGTGCCAAGTCGGGCTAGTTTGATGGTGCAAAGTGGCTCCTGCAATCTGCCATCCAGAAGCGGGGCAGCTTACTTTTGTTTGCCAGGGAAACGGGCCGAGTATTGTTTCTGGGGGCCTATGGCTGGGAGTGACCGGCTGGCTCCTGAAAAGCTACGATAGGCAGGATGGTGACCAGACCCATGGTGGCACCAGTGCCAAGTTGGGCTGATTTGATAGTACCAAGTGGCTCCTGCAATCTGCCATCAAAAAGTTGGCAGGCGAGTTTTGTTTTCCAGGGAAAAGCGCCGTTGTTGGTGTTTGGGGGCCTGTGGCAGGGAGTGGACGGATGGCTCCTTAGAATCCACGATACACAGCATGGTTCCCAGACCAGAGGTGGCACCAGTGCCAAGTCGGGCTAGTTTGATGGTGCAAAGTGGTTCCTGCAATCTGCCATCCAGAAGCGGGGCAGCTTACTTTTGTTTGCCAGGGAAACGGGCCGAGGTTTGTGTCTGGGGCCTATGGCTGGGAGTGACCGGCTGGCACCTGAAAAGCTACGATAGGCAGGATGGTGACCAGACCCATGGTGGCACCAGTGCCAAGTTGGGCTGATTTGATAGTACCAAGTGGCTCCTGCAATCTGCCATCAAAAAGTTGTCAGGCGAGTTTTGTTTTCCAGGGAAAAGCGCCGTTGTTTGTGTTTGGGGGCCTGTGGCTGGGAGTGGCCGGCTGGCTCCTTAGAATCCACGATACGCAGGATGGTTCCCAGACCAGAGGTGGCACCAGTGCCAAGTTGGGCTGGTTTGATAGTACCAAGTGCGTCCTGCAATCTACCATCCAGAAGCGGGGCAGCTTACTTTTGTTTGCCAGGGAAACGGGCCGAGGTTTGTGTCTCAGGGCCTATGGCTGGGAGTGACCGGCTGGCTCCTGAAAAGCTACGATAGGCAGGATGGTGACCAGACCCATGGTGGCACCAGTGCCAAGTTGGGCTGGTTTGATAGTACCAAGTGGCTCCTGCAATCTGCCATCAAAAAGTTGGCAGGCGAGTTTGTTATCCAGGGAAAAGCGCCGTTGTTTGTGTTTGGGGGCCTCTGGCTGGGAGTGGCCGGCTGGCTCCTTAGAATCCATGATACGCAGGATGGTTCCCAGACCAGAGGTGGCACCAGTGCCAAGTAGGGCTGGTTTGATGGTGAAAAGTGGCTCCTGCAATCTGCCATCCAGAAGCGGGGCAGCTTACTTTTGTTTGCCAGGGAAACGGGCCGAGGTTTTTGTCTGGGGGCCTATGGCTGGGAGTGACCGGCTGGCTCCTGAAAAGCTACGATAGGCAGGATGGTGACCAGACCCATGGTGGCACCAGTGCCAAGTTGGGCTGGTTTGATAGTACCAAGTGGCTCCTGCAATCTGCCATCAAAAAGTTGGCAGGCGAGTTTTGTTTTCCAGGGAAAAGTGCCGTTGTTTTTGTTTGGGGGCCTGTGGGTGGGAGTGACCGGCTGGCTCCTTAGAATCCACGATACGCAGGATGGTTCCCAGACCAGAGGTGGCGCCAGTGCCAAGTCGGGCTAGTTTGATGGTGCAAAGTGGCTCCTGCAATCTGCCATCCAGAAGCGGGGTAGCTTACTTTTGTTTGCCAGGGAAACGGGCCGAGTTTTGTGTCTGGGGGCCTATGGCTGCGAGTGACCGGCTGGCTCCTGTAAAGCTACGATAGGCAGGATGGTGACCAGACCCATGGTGGCACCAGTGCCAAGTTGGGCTGATTTGATAGTAGCAAGTGGCTCCTGCAATCTGCCATCAAAAAGTTGGCAGGCGAGTTTTGTTTTCCAGGGAAAAGCGCCGTTGTTTGTGTCCGGGGGCCTGTGGCTGGAGTGGCCGGCTGGCTCCTTACAATGAACGATACGCAGGATGGTTCCCAGAGCTGAGGTGGCACCAGTGCCAAGTCGGGCTAGTTTGATGGTGCAAAGTGGCTCCTGCAATCTGCCATCCAGAAGCGGGGTAGCTTACTTTTGTTTGCCAGGGAAACGGGCCGAAATATTTGTCTAGGGGCCTCTGGCTGGGCGTGGCTGGCTGGCTCCTGAAAAGCTACGATAGGCAGGATGGTGACCAGACCCATGGTGGCACCAGTGCCAAGTCGGGCTGGTTTGATAGTACCAAGTGGCTCCTGCAATCTGCCATCAAAAAGTTGTCAGGCGAGTTTTGTTTTCCAGGGAAAAGCGCCGTTGTTTGTATTTGGGGGCCTGTGGCTGGGCGTGGCCGGCTGGCTCCTTTGAACCCACGATACGCAGGATGGTTCCCAGACCAGAGGTGGCACCAGTGCCAAGTCGGGCTGGTTTGATACTACCAAGTGCGTCCTGCAATCTGCCATCCAGAAGCGGGGCAGCTTAATTTTGTTTGCCAGGGAAACGGGCCGTGGGTTTTGTTTGGGGGCCTATGGCTGAGAGTGGCCGGCTGGCTCCTGAAAATCCACGCTAGGCAGCATGGTTCCCAGATGCAAGGTGGCACCAGTGCCAAGTCGGGCTGGTTTGATGGTGCAAAGTGGCTCCTGCAATCTGCCATCCAGAAGCGGGGCAGCTGATTTTTGTTTGCCAGAGAAAAATTCCGTGGATTGTTTTTGGGGGCATATTGCTGGGAGTGGCCGGCTGGCTCCTTAAAATGCTCGATACGCATGATGGTTCCCAGGTCCAAGGTGTCACCACTACCAAGTCGGCCTGCGGTTTTAGTATCAAGTTCATCCTGCAATTTGCCATCCAGAAGAGGGGCGGTTGAGTTTTGTTTGCCAGAGAAACGGGCCGAGGTTTCTGTTTGGGGACATATGGCTGAGAGTGGCCAGCTGGCCCCTGAATATCCACGATACACAGCATGGTTCCCAGATCCAAGGTGGCACCAGTGCCAAGTTGGGCTGGTTTGATAGTACCAAGTGTCTCCTGCAATCTGCCATCCAGAAGCGGGGCAGCTTACTTTTGTTTGCCAGAGAAATAGGCCTAGGTTTTTGTCTGGGGGCCTGTGGCTAGGAGTGGCCGGCTGGCTCCTAAGAATCCACGATACGCAGGATGTTTCCCAGACCCAAGGTGGCACCAGTGCCAAGTCGGGCTGGTTTGATAGTACCAAGTGGCTCCTGCAAACTCCATCAAAAAGTTGGCAGGCGTGTTTTGTTTTCCAGGGAACAGCGCCGTTGATTTTGTTTGGGGGCCTGTGGCTGGGAGTGGCCGGCTGGCTCCTTAGAATCCACGATACGCAGGATGGTTCCCAGACCCAAGGTGGCACCAGTGCCAAGTCGGGCTGGTTTGATTACACCAAGTGGCTCCTGCAATCTGCCATCCAGAAGTGAGGCAGCTAAGTTTTGTTTGCCAGAAAAAAGGGCCGTGGTTTTTGTTGGGGGCCTGTGGCTGGGAGTGAGCGGCTGGCTCCTTAGAATCCACCATACGCAGGATGGTTCCCAGACCCAAGGTGGCACCAGTGCCAAGTCGGGCTGGTTTGATAGTACCAAGTGGCTCCTGCAATCTGCCATCCAGAAGCGGTGCAGTTGAGTTTTGTTTGCCAGAGAAAAGGGCCGTGGGTTGTGTTTGGGGGCATATGGCTGGGAGTGGCCGGCTGTCTCATTAAAAAGATCGATACGCAGCATGGTTCCCAGACCCAAGGTGGCACCAGTGCCAAGTCGGGCTGTTTTTATAGTACCAAGTGCGTCCTGCAATTTGCCATCCAGAAGAGGGGCAGTGGAGTTTTGTTTGCCAGAGAATAGCGCCGTTGTTTGTGTTTGGGGGCTTGTGGCTGGGAGTGGCCGACTGGCGCCTTAGAATCTGTGTTACGCAGCATGGTTCCCAGACCAGAGGTGGCACCAGTGCCAAGTTGGGCTGGTTTGATAGTACCAAGTGGCTCCTGCAATCTGCCATCCAGAAGCGGGGCAGCTTACTTTTGTTTGCCAGGGAAACGGGCCGAGGTTTGTGACTGGGGACCTATGGCTGGGAGTGACCGGCTGGCTCCTGAAAAGCTACGATAGGCAGGATGGTGACCAGACCCATGGTGGCACCAGTGCCAAGTTGGGCTGGTTTGATAGTACCAAGTGGCTCCTGCAATCTGCCATCAAAAAGTTGTCAGGCGAGTTTTGTTTTCCAGGGAAAAGCGCCGTTGTTTGTATTTGGGGGCCTGTGGCTGGGAGTGGCCGGCTGGCTCCTTTGAACCCACGATACGCAGGATGGTTCCCAGACCCAAGGTGGCACCAGTGCCAAGTCGGGCTGGTTTGATACTACCAAGTGCGTCCTGCAATCTGCCATCCAGAAGCGGGGCAGCTTAATTTTGTTTGCCAGGGAAACGGGCCGTGGGTTTTGTTTGGGGGCCTATGGCTGAGAGTGGCCGGCTGGCTCCTGAAAATCCACGCTAGGCAGCATGGTTCCCAGATGCAAGGTGGCACCAGTGCCAAGTCGGGCTGGTTTGATGGTGCAAAGTGGCTCCTGCAATCTGCCATCCAGAAGCGGGGCAGCTGATTTTTGTTTGCCGGAGAAAAATTCCGTGGATTGTTTTTGGGGGCATATTGCTGGGAGTGGCCGGCTGGCTCCTTAAAATGCTCGATACGCATTATGGTTCCCAGGTCCAAGGTGTCACCACTACCAAGTCGGCCTGCGGTTTTAGTATCAAGTTCATCCTGCAATTTGCCATCCAGAAGAGGGGCAGTTGAGTTTTGTTTGCCAGAGAAACGGGCCGAGGTTTCTGTTTGGGGACATATGGCTGAGAGTGGCCGGCTGGCCCCTGAATATCCACGATACACAGCATGGTTCCCAGATCCAAGGTGGCACCAGTGCCAAGTTGGGCTGGTTTGATAGTACCAAGTGTCTCCTGCAATCTGCCATCCAGAAGCGGGGCAGCTTACTTTTGTTTGCCAGAGAAATAGGCCTAGGTTTTTGTCTGGGGGCCTGTGGCTAGGAGTGGCCGGCTGGCTCCTAAGAATCCACGATACGCAGGATGTTTCCCAGACCCAAGGTGGCACCAGTGCCAAGTCGGGCTGGTTTGATAGTACCAAGTGGCTCCTGCAAACTCCATCAAAAAGTTGGCAGGCGTGTTTTGTTTTCCAGGGAACAGCGCAGTTGATTTTGTTTGGGGGCCTGTGGCTGGGAGTGGCCGGCTGGCTCCTTAGAATCCACGATACGCAGGATGGTTCCCAGACCCAAGGTGGCACCAGTGCCAAGTCGGGCTGGTTTGATTACACCAAGTGGCTCCTGCAATCTGCCATCCAGAAGTGAGGCAGCTAAGTTTTGTTTGCCAGAAAAAAGGGCCGTGGTTTTTGTTGGGGGCCTGTGGCTGGGAGTGGCCGGCTGGCTCCTTAGAATCCACCATACGCAGGATGGTTCCCAGACCCAAGGTGGCACCAGTGCCAAGTCGGGCTGGTTTGATACTCCCAAGTGGCTCCTGCAAACTGCCATCCAGAAGCGGGGTAGCTGAGTTTTGTTTGCCAGGGAAATGGGCCGTTGTTTGTGTTTGGGGGCCTGTGGCTGGGAGTGTTCGGCTGGTTCCTGAATATGTACGATACGCAGGATTGTTCCCAGACCCAAGGTGGCACCAGTGCCAAGTCGGGCTGGTTTGATGGTGCAAAGTGGCTCCTGCAATCTGCCATCCAGACGCGGGGCAGCGGATTTTTGTTTCCATGAGAAATGGTCCGTGGTTTGTTTTTGGGGGTATATGGCTGGGCCTGGCCGGCTGGCTCCTTAAAAAGCTCGATATGCAGGATGGTTCCCTGACACAAGGTGGCACCAGTGCCACGTCGGGCGGTTTTCGTAGTACAAAGTGCGTCCTAAAATTTGCCATCCAGAAGAGGGGCAGTTGAGTTTTGTTTGCCAGAGAAAAGGTCCGTGGTTTGTTTTTGGGGGCATATGGCTGAGAGTGGCTGGCTGGCCCCTGAAAATCCACGATACACAGGATGGTTCCCAGATCCAAGGTGGCACCTGTGCCAAGTCGGGCTGATTTGATAGTACTAAGTAGCTCCTGCAATCTGCCATCCAGAAGCGGGACAGCTTACTTTTGTTTGCCAGGGAAACAGGCCGAGGTTTGTGTTTGGGGGCCTATGGCTGAGAGTGACCGGCTGGCTCCTGAAAAGCTACAATAGGCAGGATGGTGACCAGACCCATGGTGGCACCAGTGCCAAGTTGGGCTGGTTTGATAGTACCAAGTGGCTCCTGCAATCTGCCATCAAAAAGTTGGCAGGCGAGTTTTGTTTTCCAGGGAAAAGCGCCGTTGTGTGTATTTTGGGGCCTGTGGCTGGGAGTGGCCAGCTGGCTCCTTAGAATCCACGATACGCAGGATGGTTCCCAGACCCAAGGTGGCACCAGTGCCAAGTCGGGCTGGTTTGTTAGTACCAAGTGGTTCCTGCAATCTGCCTTCCAGAAGCGGGGCAGCTGAATTTTGTTTGCCAGAGAAAAAGGCTGTTGTTTGTGTTTCGGGGCCTGTGGCTGGCAGTGGACGGCTGGCTCCTGAAAATCCATGATACGCAGCATGGTTCCCAGACCCAAGGTGGCACCAGTGCCAAGTAGGACTAGTTTCATAGTACCCAGTGGCTCCTGCAATCTGCCATCCAGAAGAGGGGCAGTTGAGTTTTGTTTTCCAGAGAAAAGGGCCGTGGTTTGTGTTTGGGGCCTATGGCTGAGAGTGACCGGCTGGCCCCTGAAAATCCACGATAGGAAGGATGGTTCCCAGATCCAAGGTGGCAGCAGTGCCATGTTGTGCTGGTGTGATAGTCCCAAGTGGCTCCTGCAATCTGCCATCCAGAAGTGGGGCAGCTGAATTTTGTTTGCCAGAGAAACATGCTGTGGTTTTTGTTTGGGGGCCTATGGCTGGGAGTGGCCGGCTGGCTCCTGAAAATCCATGATACGCAGCATGGTTCCCAGACCCAAGGTGGCACCAGTGCCAAGTGGGGCTGGTTTCACAGTGTCAAGTGCCTCCTGCAATCTCCCATCCAGAAGCGGGGCAGCTGAGTTTTGTTTGCCTGAGAAACGGGCCGTTGTTTTTGATTGGGGTCTGTGGCCGAGAATGTTCAGCTGGCTCCTGACAATCCACAATACGCAGGATGGTTCCCAGACCCAAGGTCGCACCAGTGCCAAGTCTTGCTGGTTTGATAGTACCAAGTGGCTCCTGCAATCTGCCATCCAGAAGCGGTGCAGCTGAGTTTTGTTTGCCAGAGGAAAGGGCCGTGGGTTGTGTTTGGGGGCATATGGCTGGGAGTGGCCGGCTGCTCATTAAAAAGATCGATACGCAGGATGGTTCCCAGACCCAAGGTGGCACCAGTGCCAAGTCGGGCTGTTTATATAGTACCAAGTGCGTCCTGAAATTTGCCATCCAGAAGAGGGGCAGTGGAGTTTTGTTTGCCAGAGAATAGCGCCGTTGTTTGTGTTTGGGGGCTTGTGGCTGGGAGTGGCCGACTGGCGCCTTAGAATCTGTGTTACGCAGCATGGTTCCCAGACCAGAGGTGGCACCAGTGCCAAGTTGGGCTGGTTTGATAGTACCAAGTGGCTCCTGCAATCTGCCATCCAGAAGCGGGGCAGCTTACTTTTGTTTGCCAGGGAAACGGGCCGAGGTTTGTGTCTGGGGGCCTATGGCTGGGAGTGACCGCCTGGCTCCTGAAAAGCTACGATAGGCAGGATGGTGACCAGACCCATGGTGGCACCAGTGCCAAGTTGGGCTGATTTGATAGTACCAAGTGGCTCCTGCAATCTGCCATGAAAAAGTTGGCAGGCGAGTTTTGTTTCCCAGGGAAATGCGCCGTTGTTTCTGTTTGGGGGCCTGTGGCTGGGAGTGGCTGGCTGGCTCCTTAGAATCCACGATACGCGGCATGTTTCCCAGACCAGAGGTGGCACCAGTGCCAAGTTGGGCTGGTTTGATAGTACCAAGTGCGTCCTGCAATCTGCCATCCAGAAGCGGGGCAGCTTACTTTTGTTTGCCAGGGAAACGGGCCGAGGTTTGTGTCTCAGGGCCTATGGCTGGGAGTGACCGCCTGGCTCCTGAAAAGCAACAATAGGCAGGATTGTGACCAGACCCATGGTGGCACCAGTGCCAAGTTGGGCTGGTTTGATAGTACCAAGTGGCTCCTGCAATCTGCCATCAAAAAGTTGGCAGGCGAGTTTTGTTTTCCAGGGAAAAGCGCCGTTGTGTGTATTTTGGGGCCTGTGGCTGGGAGTGGCCAGCTGGCTCCTTAGAATCCACGATACGCAGGATGGTTCCCAGACCCAAGGTGGCACCAGTGCCAAGTCGGGCTGGTTTCTTAGTACCAAGTGGTTCCTGCAATCTGCCATCCAGAAGCGGGGCAGCTGAATTTTGTTTGCCAGAGAAAAAGGCTGTTGTTTGTGTTTCGGGGCCTGTGGCTGGCAGTGGACGGCTGGCTCCTGAAAATCCATGATACGCAGCATGGTTCCCAGACCCAAGGTGGCACCAGTGCCAAGTAGGGCTAGTTTCATAGTACCCAGTGGCTCCTGCAATCTGCCATCCAGAAGAGGGGCAGTTGAGTTTTGTTTTCCAGAGAAAAGGGCCGTGGTTTGTGTTTGGGGCCTATGGCTGAGAGTGACCGGCTGGCCCCTGAAAATCCACGATAGGAAGGATGGTTCCCAGATCCAAGGTGGCAGCAGTGCCATGTTGTGCTGGTGTGATAGTCCCAAGTGGCTCCTGCAATCTGCCATCCAGAAGTGGGGCAGCTGAATTTTGTTTGCCAGAGAAAAAGGCTGTGGTTTTTGTTTGGGGGCCTATGGCTGGGAGTGGCCGGCTGGCTCCTGAAAATCCATGATACGCAGCATGGTTCCCAGACCCAAGGTGGCACCAGTGCCAAGTGGGGCTGGTTTCACAGTGTCAAGTGCCTCCTGCAATCTCCCATCCAGAAGCGGGGCAGCTGAGTTTTGTTTGCCTGAGAAACGGGCCGTTGTTTTTGATTGGGGTCTGTGGCCGAGAATGTTCAGCTGGCTCCTGACAATCCACAATACGCAGGATGGTTCCCAGACCCAAGGTCGCACCAGTGCCAAGTCTTGCTGGTTTGATAGTACCAAGTGGCTCCTGCAATCTGCCATCCAGAAGCGGTGCAGCTGAGTTTTGTTTGCCAGAGGAAAGGGCCGTGGGTTGTGTTTGGGGGCATATGGCTGGGAGTGGCCGGCTGTCTCATTAAAAAGATCGATACGCAGGATGGTTCCCAGACCCAAGGTGGCACCAGTGCCAAGTCGGGCTGTTTTTATAGTACCAAGTGCGTCCTGAAATTTGCCATCCAGAAGAGGGGCAGTGGAGTTTTGTTTGCCAGAGAATAGCGCCGTTGTTTGTGTTTGGGGGCTTGTGGCTGGGAGTGGCCGACTGGCGCCTTAGAATCTGTGTTACGCAGCATGGTTCCCAGACCAGAGGTGGCACCAGTGCCAAGTTGGGCTGGTTTGATAGTACCAAGTGGCTCCTGCAATCTGCCATCCAGAAGCGGGGCAGCTTACTTTTGTTTGCCAGGGAAACGGGCCAAGGTTTGTGACTGGGGGCCTATGGCTGGGAGTGACCGCCTGGCTCCTGAAAAGCTACGATAGGCAGGATGGTGACCAGACCCATGGTGGCACCAGTGCCAAGTTTGGCTGATTTGATAGTACCAAGTGGCTCCTGCAATCTGCCATCAAAAAGTTGGCAGGCGAGTTTTGTTTTCCAGGGAAAAGCGCCGTTGTTTCTGTTTGGGGGCCTGTGGCTGGGAGTGGCCGGCTGGCTCCTTAGAATCCACGATACGCGGCATGGTCCCCAGACCAGAGGTGGCACCAGTGCCAAGTTGGGCTGGTTTGATAGTACCAAGTGCGTCCTGCAATCTGCCATCCAGAAGCGGGGCAGCTTACTTTTGTTTGCCAGGGAAACGGGCCGAGGTTTGTGTCTCAGGGCCTATGGCTGGGAGTGACCGGCTGGCTCCTGAAAAGCTACAATAGGCAGGATGGTGACCAGACCCATGGTGGCACCAGTGCCAAGTTGGGCTGGTTTGATAGTACCAAGTGGCTCCTGCAATCTGCCATCAAAAAGTTGACAGGCGAGTTTGTTATCCAGGGAAAAGCGCCGTTGTTAGTGTTTGAGGGCCTGTGGGTGGGAGTGGCCAGATGGCTAATTAGAATCCACGATACGCAGCATGGTTCCCAGACCTGAGGTGGCACCAGTGCCAAGTCGGGCTGGTTTGATACTATCAAGTGCGTCCTGCAATCTGCCATCCAGAAGCGGGGTAGCTTACTTTTGTTTGCCAGGGAAACGGGCCGAGGTTTGTGTCTGGGGGCCTATGGCTGCGAGTGACCGCCTGGCTCCTGAAAAGCTACGATAGGCAGGATGGTGACCAGACCCATGGTGGCACCAGTGCCAAGTTGGGCTGGTTTGATAGTACCAAGTGGCTCCTGCAATCTGCCATCAAAAAATTGGCAGGCGAGTTTTGTTTTCCAGGGAAAAGCGCCGTTGTTTTTGTTTGGAGGCCTGTGGGTGGGAGTGGCCGGCTGGCTCCTTAGAATCCACGATACGCAGGATGGTTCCCAGACCAGAGGTGGCACCAGTGCCAAGTCGGGCTAGTTTGATGGTGCAAAGTGGCTCCTGCAATCTGCCATCCAGAAGCGGGGCAGCTTACTTTTGTTTGCCAGGGAAACGGGCCGAGTATTGTTTCTGGGGGCCTATGGCTGGGAGTGACCGGCTGGCTCCTGAAAAGCTACGATAGGCAGGATGGTGACCAGACCCATGGTGGCACCAGTGCCAAGTTGGGCTGATTTGATAGTACCAAGTGGCTCCTGCAATCTGCCATCAAAAAGTTGGCAGGCGAGTTTTGTTTTCCAGGGAAAAGCGCCGTTGTTTGTGTTTGGGGGCCTGTGGCTGGGAGTGGACGGAAGGCTCCTTAGAACCACGATACGCAGGATGGTTCCCAGACCAGAGGTGGCACCAGTGCCAAGTCGGGCTGGTTTGATAGTACCAAGTGCGTCCTGCAATCTGCCATCCAGAAGCGGGGCAGCTTACTTTTGTTTGCCAGGGAAACGGGCCGAGGTTTTTGTCTGGGGGCCTATAGCTGGGAGTGACCGTCTGGCTCCTGAAAAGCTACGATAGGCAGGATGGTGACCAAACGCATGGTGGCACCAGTGCCAAGTTGGGCTGATTTGATAGTACCAAGTGGCTCCTGCAATCTGCCATCAAAATGTTGGCAGGCGAGTTTTGTTTTCCAGGGAAAAGCGCCGTTGTTTGTGTTTGGGGGCCTGTGGCTGGGAGTGGCCGGCTGGCTCCTTAGAATCCACGATACGCAGGATGGTTCCCAGACCAGAGGTGGCACCAGTGCCAAGTCGGGCTGGTTTGATACTACCAAGTGCGTCCTGCAATCTGCCATCCAGAAGCGGGGCAGCTTACTTTTGTTTGCCAGGGAAACGGGCCGAGGTTTGTGTCTGGGGGCCTATGGCTGGGAGTGACCGGCTGGCTCCTGAAAAGCTACGATAGGCAGGATGGTGACCAGGCCCATGGTGGCACCAGTGCCAAGTTGGGCTGGTTTGATAGTACCAAGTGGCTCCTGCAATCTGCCATCAAAATGTTGGCAGGCGAGTTTTGTTTTCCAGGGAAAAGCGCCGTTGTTGGTGTTTGGGGGCCTGTGGCTGGGAGTGGACGGATGGCTCCTTAGAATCCACGATACACAGCATGGTTCCCAGACCAGAGGTGGCACCAGTGCCAAGTCGGGCTAGTTTGATGGTGCAAAGTGGTTCCTGCAATATGCCATCCAGAAGCGGGGCAGCTTACTTTTGTTTGCCAGGGAAACGGGCCGAGGTTTGTGTCTGGGGGCCTATGGCTGGGAGTGACCGGCTGGCTCCTGAAAAGCTACGATAGGCAGGATGGTGACCAGACCCATGGTGGCACCAGTGCCAAGTTGGGCTGATTTGATAGTACCAAGTGGCTCCTGCAATCTGCCATCAAAAAGTTGGCAGGCGAGTTTTGTTTTCCAGGGAAAAGCGCCGTTGTTTGTGTTTGGGGGCCTGTGGCTGGGAGTGGCCGGCTGGCTCCTTAGAATCCACGATACGCAGGATGGTTCCCAGACCAGAGGTGGCACCAGTGCCAAGTTGGGCTGGTTTGATAGTACCAAGTGCGTCCTGCAATCTACCATCCAGAAGCGGGGCAGCTTACTTTTGTTTGCCAGGGAAACGGGCCGAGGTTTGTGTCTCAGGGCCTATGGCTGGGAGTGACCGGCTGGCTCCTGAAAAGCTACGATAGGCAGGATGGTGACCAGACCCATGGTGGCACCAGTGCCAAGTTGGGCTGGTTTGATAGTACCAAGTGGCTCCTGCAATCTGCCATCAAAAAGTTGGCAGGCGAGTTTGTTATCCAGGGAAAAGCGCCGTTGTTTGTGTTTGGGGGCCTCTGGCTGGGAGTGGCCGGCTGGCTCCTTAGAATCCATGATACGCAGGATGGTTCCCAGACCAGAGGTGGCACCAGTGCCAAGTAGGGCTGGTTTGATGGTGAAAAGTGGCTCCTGCAATCTGCAATCCAGAAGCGGGGCAGCTTACTTTTGTTTGCCAGGGAAACGGGCCGAGGTTTTTGTCTGGGGGCCTATGGCTGGGAGTGACCGGCTGGCTCCTGAAAAGCTACGATAGGCAGGATGGTGACCAGACCCATGGTGGCACCAGTGCCAAGTTGGGCTGGTTTGATAGTACCAAGTGGCTCCTGCAATCTGCCATCAAAAAGTTGGCAGGCGAGTTTTGTTTTCCAGGGAAAAGTGCCGTTGTTTTTGTTTGGGGGCCTGTGGGTGGGAGTGACCGGCTGGCTCCTTAGAATCCACGATACGCAGGATGGTTCCCAGACCAGAGGTGGCGCCAGTGCCAAGTCGGGCTAGTTTGATGGTGCAAAGTGGCTCCTGCAATCTGCCATCCAGAAGCGGGGTAGCTTACTTTTGTTTGCCAGGGAAACGGGCCGAGTTTTGTGTCTGGGGGCCTATGGCTGCGAGTGACCGGCTGGCTCCTGTAAAGCTACGATAGGCAGGATGGTGACCAGACCCATGGTGGCACCAGTGCCAAGTTGGGCTGATTTGATAGTAGCAAGTGGCTCCTGCAATCTGCCATCAAAAAGTTGGCAGGCGAGTTTTGTTTTCCAGGGAAAAGCGCCGTTGTTTGTGTCCGGGGGCCTGTGGCTGGAGTGGCCGGCTGGCTCCTTACAATGAACGATACGCAGGATGGTTCCCAGAGCTGAGGTGGCACCAGTGCCAGGTCGGGCTAGTTTGATGGTGCAAAGTGGCTCCTGCAATCTGCCATCCAGAAGCGGGGTAGCTTACTTTTGTTTGCCAGGGAAACGGGCCGAAATATTTGTCTAGGGGCCTCTGGCTGGGCGTGGCTGGCTGGCTCCTGAAAAGCTACGATAGGCAGGATGGTGACCAGACCCATGGTGGCACCAGTGCCAAGTCGGGCTGGTTTGATAGTACCAAGTGGCTCCTGCAATCTGCCATCAAAAAGTTGTCAGGCGAGTTTTGTTTTCCAGGGAAAAGCGCCGTTGTTTGTATTTTGGGGCCTGTGGCTGGGAGTGGCCGGCTGGCTCCTTTGAACCCACGATACGCAGGATGGTTCCCAGACCAGAGGTGGCACCAGTGCCAAGTCGGGCTGGTTTGATACTACCAAGTGCGTCCTGCAATCTGCCATCCAGAAGCGGGGCAGCTTAATTTTGTTTGCCAGGGAAACGGGCCGTGGGTTTTGTTTGGGGGCCTATGGCTGAGAGTGGCCGGCTGGCTCCTGAAAATCCACGCTAGGCAGCATGGTTCCCAGATGCAAGGTGGCACCAGTGCCAAGTCGGGCTGGTTTGATGGTGCAAAGTGGCTCCTGCAATCTGCCATCCAGAAGCGGGGCAGCTGATTTTTGTTTGCCAGAGAAAAATTCCGTGGATTGTTTTTGGGGGCATATTGCTGGGAGTGGCCGGCTGGCTCCTTAAAATGCTCGATACGCATGATGGTTCCCAGGTCCAAGGTGTCACCACTACCAAGTCGGCCTGCGGTTTTAGTATCAAGTTCATCCTGCAATTTGCCATCCAGAAGAGGGGCGGTTGAGTTTTGTTTGCCAGAGAAACGGGCCGAGGTTTCTGTTTGGGGACATATGGCTGAGAGTGGCCGGCTGGCCCCTGAATATCCACGATACACAGCATGGTTCCCAGATCCAAGGTGGCACCAGTGCCAAGTTGGGCTGGTTTGATAGTACCAAGTGTCTCCTGCAATCTGCCATCCAGAAGCGGGGCAGCTTACTTTTGTTTGCCAGAGAAATAGGCCTAGGTTTTTGTCTGGGGGCCTGTGGCTAGGAGTGGCCGGCTGGCTCCTAAGAATCCACGATACGCAGGATGTTTCCCAGACCCAAGGTGGCACCAGTGCCAAGTCGGGCTGGTTTGATAGTACCAAGTGGCTCCTGCAAACTCCATCAAAAAGTTGGCAGGCGTGTTTTGTTTTCCAGGGAACAGCGCCGTTGATTTTGTTTGGGGGCCTGTGGCTGGGAGTGGCCGGCTGGCTCCTTAGAATCCACGATACGCAGGATGGTTCCCAGACCCAAGGTGGCACCAGTGCCAAGTCGGGCTGGTTTGATTACACCAAGTGGCTCCTGCAATCTGCCATCCAGAAGTGAGGCAGCTAAGTTTTGTTTGCCAGAAAAAAGGGCCGTGGTTTTTGTTGGGGGCCTGTGGCTGGGAGTGAGCGGCTGGCTCCTTAGAATCCACCATACGCAGGATGGTTCCCAGACCCAAGGTGGCACCAGTGCCAAGTCGGGCTGGTTTGATAGTACCAAGTGGCTCCTGCAATCTGCCATCCAGAAGCGGTGCAGTTGAGTTTTGTTTGCCAGAGAAAAGGGCCGTGGGTTGTGTTTGGGGGCATATGGCTGGGAGTGGCCGGCTGTCTCATTAAAAAGATCGATACGCAGCATGGTTCCCAGACCCAAGGTGGCACCAGTGCCAAGTCGGGCTGTTTTTATAGTACCAAGTGCGTCCTGCAATTTGCCATCCAGAAGAGGGGCAGTGGAGTTTTGTTTGCCAGAGAATAGCGCCGTTGTTTGTGTTTGGGGGCTTGTGGCTGGGAGTGGCCGACTGGCGCCTTAGAATCTGTGTTACGCAGCATGGTTCCCAGACCAGAGGTGGCACCAGTGCCAAGTTGGGCTGGTTTGATAGTACCAAGTGGCTCCTGCAATCTGCCATCCAGAAGCGGGGCAGCTTACTTTTGTTTGCCAGGGAAACGGGCCGAGGTTTGTGACTGGGGACCTATGGCTGGGAGTGACCGGCTGGCTCCTGGAAAGCTACGATAGGCAGGATGGTGACCAGACCCATGGTGGCACCAGTGCCAAGTTGGGCTGGTTTGATAGTACCAAGTGGCTCCTGCAATCTGCCATCAAAAAGTTGTCAGGCGAGTTTTGTTTTCCAGGGAAAAGCGCCGTTGTTTGTATTTGGGGGCCTGTGGCTGGGAGTGGCCGGCTGGCTCCTTTGAACCCACGATACGCAGGATGGTTCCCAGACCCAAGGTGGCACCAGTGCCAAGTCGGGCTGGTTTGATACTACCAAGTGCGTCCTGCAATCTGCCATCCAGAAGCGGGGCAGCTTAATTTTGTTTGCCAGGGAAACGGGCCGTGGGTTTTGTTTGGGGGCCTATGGCTGAGAGTGGCCGGCTGGCTCCTGAAAATCCACGCTAGGCAGCATGGTTCCCAGATGCAAGGTGGCACCAGTGCCAAGTCGGGCTGGTTTGATGGTGCAAAGTGGCTCCTGCAATCTGCCATCCAGAAGCGGGGCAGCTGATTTTTGTTTGCCGGAGAAAAATTCCGTGGATTGTTTTTGGGGGCATATTGCTGGGAGTGGCCGGCTGGCTCCTTAAAATGCTCGATACGCATGATGGTTCCCAGGTCCAAGGTGTCACCACTACCAAGTCGGCCTGCGGTTTTAGTATCAAGTTCATCCTGCAATTTGCCATCCAGAAGAGGGGCAGTTGAGTTTTGTTTGCCAGAGAAACGGGCCGAGGTTTCTGTTTGGGGACATATGGCTGAGAGTGGCCGGCTGGCCCCTGAATATCCACGATACACAGCATGGTTCCCAGATCCAAGGTGGCACCAGTGCCAAGTTGGGCTGGTTTGATAGTACCAAGTGTCTCCTGCAATCTGCCATCCAGAAGCGGGGCAGCTTACTTTTGTTTGCCAGAGAAATAGGCCTAGGTTTTTGTCTGGGGGCCTGTGGCTAGGAGTGGCCGGCTGGCTCCTAAGAATCCACGATACGCAGGATGTTTCCCAGACCCAAGGTGGCACCAGTGCCAAGTCGGGCTGGTTTGATAGTACCAAGTGGCTCCTGCAAACTCCATCAAAAAGTTGGCAGGCGTGTTTTGTTTTCCAGGGAACAGCGCAGTTGATTTTGTTTGGGGGCCTGTGGCTGGGAGTGGCCGGCTGGCTCCTTAGAATCCACCATACGCAGGATGGTTCCCAGACCCAAGGTGGCACCAGTGCCAAGTCGGGCTGGTTTGATACTCCCAAGTGGCTCCTGCAAACTGCCATCCAGAAGCGGGGTAGCTGAGTTTTGTTTGCCAGGGAAATGGGCCGTTGTTTGTGTTTGGGGGCCTGTGGCTGGGAGTGTTCGGCTGGTTCCTGAATATGTACGATACGCAGGATTGTTCCCAGACCCAAGGTGGCACCAGTGCCAAGTCGGGCTGGTTTGATGGTGCAAAGTGGCTCCTGCAATCTGCCATCCAGACGCGGGGCAGCGGATTTTTGTTTCCATGAGAAATGGTCCGTGGTTTGTTTTTGGGGGTATATGGCTGGGCCTGGCCGGCTGGCTCCTTAAAAAGCTCGATATGCAGGATGGTTCCCTGACACAAGGTGGCACCAGTGCCACGTCGGGCGGTTTTCGTAGTACAAAGTGCGTCCTAAAATTTGCCATCCAGAAGAGGGGCAGTTGAGTTTTGTTTGCCAGAGAAAAGGTCCGTGGTTTGTTTTTGGGGGCATATGGCTGAGAGTGGCTGGCTGGCCCCTGAAAATCCACGATACACAGGATGGTTCCCAGATCCAAGGTGGCACCTGTGCCAAGTCGGGCTGATTTGATAGTACTAAGTAGCTCCTGCAATCTGCCATCCAGAAGCGGGACAGCTTACTTTTGTTTGCCAGGGAAACGGGCCGAGGTTTGTGTTTGGGGGCCTATGGCTGAGAGTGACCGGCTGGCTCCTGAAAAGCTACAATAGGCAGGATGGTGACCAGACCCATGGTGGCACCAGTGCCAAGTTGGGCTGGTTTGATAGTACCAAGTGGTTCCTGCAATCTGCCATCCAGAAGCAGGGCAGCTGAGTTTTGTTTGCCAGAGAAAAGGGCCTTGGTTTGTGTTTGGGGGCATATGGCTGGGTGTGGCCAGCTGGCTCCTTAAAATGCACGATATGCAACATGGCTCCCAGACCCAAGGTGGCACCAGTGCCAAGTTGGGCTGGTTTGATAGTACCAAGTGGCTACTGCAATCTTCCATGATCACGTGGAGAAATACTTTCTGGTTTCAGCCTCATGCTCTTTCTTCTCTCCCTCAACTTCTCTATCACCTCTCATCTGGTTCACATGCGCTGTCTTCAAGGTCCACAGGCTACTTTTCACAGAATCTTCTGGCCTGATGAAGTAAGAATGATGAATAGAACAGAGCTGGGATCTATTTTCCAGTTTGGATAAAATGCATTCTGCACACAAATCCAAGGAGAACGGGCTGCCCCGATGCCCAGAAAATCTTTCACTCCTGCTAGTGTTCTACGTCAACCGCAACTTAGTCTGAAAGAAAAGCTTTTTCTCTGAGAGCATCTGAGAGGTTTGCATGAAGCACTGATATCTGACATATGCAATTTTGAATAGGAGAGGAAAAAGAAAATGGCAAGGAGTTTTTAATTTTAGTGGTTTCAATTTTAATTTCCGTGCACTTTTTCAAAACTTGTCAGCTCAAATGCCCATCAACATCTTTTAGTCATCTGTAAGTCAGTATTCATATAAAATGTGCTTCAAATCCAAAGAATTTCAAATTTGCACTCCAAGCTTCTATGCCTAGATTTATGATTTCCTACACATATTAGATGAAAGGAAGGCCTTTTTTACTGTGGGAGTGCTGGAACACTGGAACAGGTTGCCCAGAGAAGTTGTGGGTGTCCCATCCCTGAAAGTATTCAAGGTCACCTTGGACGGGGCTTGGAGCAGCAACAAAGGAGAAGCTTGATGGTAGAGAAACAAAGTTGGACTATAGAAGAAACTCGGATTGAAGTATAGGATCAAGTTTTCTCTCAGCTCTTGGGGTAAATTCAAAGTTGTACAAAATGACATTTATCTGTGCTATTCACTACTGTAACAGAAAGTTTCATGAAAACTGTACAGAAGATAGTAAATTTTAAAAGAGATAAGAATTACAGCATAAAATCCATGGGATAGGTTACAACATGAGACACTCTCTAAGAGAAAATCTCTTTGTTTCAGCACTTCATCGGGGTAAGATTTCATGAAGTGCCAAAGAAGGCGGCAAAATATCATTCGGGACATTATTTACTGGAATTCAGCCTGGCCATTAGTAGGAACTGCCTTTGAACATATCATGTAGATATACCACACACGCTTTCCCTTCACTGAAAAATTACTGTTTACAACAAATAAGCAATTGACGATCAAAATTGATTGAAAGCATCTTAAACATGTCAAGTATTTCATTGTAGATGATCTGTGATCCAAATGCTTCTTCCACCTTCGAGAGGGACAGAAGAATTCTTCCATATCATGATGGTTTAAAATTGTATCAACCAATGTTTTCTGCTGAAAAGATATCATCTATTTTTTTCTATTTTTGGAAGAAAATATTCCTAGACATACAACAGGTGAGAACTAAGTAATTTTAAAGAAACAAATGAAATGAAAATATTCTGTAAATAGAATGAAATGAAAAGCTGTGTTTTAAATAGGAGCTAAATATTAAACAGAATTTTTGTACCAGGCATTTGAATTACTGCACCAGCTCTTTTGCCCATCAAGAGAGGCATTTAGCATTTCAGTCTTTTCCAAGGTGTTCATGATCTGCTATGCTGATCTCTGTGTGTGCCTAGGTGTGTGTGGAGGGGGGGGCATATGAAGGGGAGTGTGTATGTTTGCTTTACAATTGTTGTGGCAGATTCATGCCTCAGCTCCACATTTTGTTTTAAAAAGGTCACACCGAATGGATATGAAGTTTACTATCAACAAGAGATCGATTCCCAAATCATCCATTTGACTCTCCCTTATAAATCATGTGCTTTGTTGCATATTTTATCAAATATACTTTCAAGCCAGATGGAGGAAGGAGGATGTGGGAATCCCTCCACCATCTTGCAACTTTTATGTAAGTAGGTTTTCAAGAAAATCATCATTTCTCTTTTAAATATGTCTGGAACAGGTATGATGGTAGTGTCAACCTGTTGGAGTTTTTGTTGCTGGAAGAAGTTGTACAAAAGGATTGGTTTTTACATTGACCAGTTACTGAATCAAGCGCAGGAATACATTGGAAATTTAGCTGGGGGTTCCTTTTCCCAGCAGACTACTTCTAGAACGAGCTTGTACACTGAAGCTGACTCTTTTGCTCTCTTTTTGTTTCTTTCCTATTTTCTTGGCTTCTTTGCCACTATCTAGACAATTTTGGAACTTTGTTCCCAACTAAAATGGTTTCAATAGTCTGATTGTGATCATACATTTTTACAAGGAATTTTTAAAATCTTTCCTCGAGTCCAGAAAGTCAAGGACTTAGATCTTTTTCTTCCCTTATCAATATTGCCATGAAATTGATAAATAAAGACCAACTCTTTATTTTTGTTTTTAACCCACGTAGATAATTCCCATCCATTAATCCATTTTGTGGACCAATAGCTGCCATTCTGATGGAAGCTGTCACTTCTTAACAATAGGCATTCTGTGACTATGTTGACTGCACTTTGGGTGAAGATCCTAACTGGTCTTAGATATACATAGGGAGAAATTTGCTCAGCCAGTGTCAGTCTTAAGCATGCGTATCAGAAGATCTTTCTAGAGCTGGGAATTTTCCCATGAAAGGGATTCAGTTAGGGAAGAGACACTTGTGCCAGAGTTTTACATTCTTCTTGAACACTGCTTAAGGAACTTAGATGCCATGTCCATTTGGATCTCTGTCTGCACAGAACTTTGTCATGCCAGCGCTTTGAAATGCATCTTGAAGAGAATTCACTAGCACAGAATGAAAGAGAGTGGAAGGGGTTGGTGGGGCTAACCAGGCCCAACCCCCCTGCCTAAACCAGGATACCTAGAGCCTCTTGCCCAGGATTCTATCTGGGTGTACTTTTAATGTCTTCAAAGATCCAGGCTCCACAATCTTTCTGGGCAGTCTGTGCCGTGGTTCAGTCACCCTGACAGTAAAGAAACATTTACTGATGTTCAAAGGCAATCTCCTGTATTTCAGTGTGTGCCCACTGCCTCTTGTCTTTTCCCTCAGCATCACTGAAAAGACACTGATTCCCTCCCCTTTGCACTATTGCTTCCATATGTATGTGTGATGCCATGTAGAGGTATGTCAAAAACCTCCCTGAAGCCCAGGCAGATAATATTCCCTTCATCTACCAGTCAAGTTGATTCATCAGAGGAGTTTAAAGTGATGTTCAGCATGAAATTCCCCTGAAAAATCATGCTAACTACATTATTTGGTCATCTGTCATGTGCCTGGCAAGGATTTCCAGGAAGAGCTGCTTCATCAACTTCCTGGGGATAAAAAAGAGGCTGGCTGGTTTGTACTATGGCGAGTCCTCTTAATTGCCTTTTTTGAAGATGGGTGTCATTTGCTAACATCCACTCTTTAGCTCCTCTTCTCATCTACACCTCGGCAAAAAGCTTTTCCACTATGTCTGGCTAGGAAAAACTGTGCCAGCACAGAAAACATCTCCCATCGTGTTCTAGAAGTTGCACGGATGTCTGCCAAGTGTTTGGCAGGAAGAAAAGAAAAGTTGTCCAAAACAGCTTCCAATCGAATGTTCCTGTGATTGGAAAAGTCAGGAGAGTGCAAAGGTACTGTTTTCTATCAGTTGGCAAGGTGCGCACACAATCCCAGTGTTGTACAGCTTGCTTCTTCACCTTCCCGAAGCTGCCGCTCTCGCCGGCTGCCGGAGCCCAAGAAGCGGCTTCGCGCAAAGACGATTGTGCCGCTCACAGTGCTCTCCTTAGCGCGGCTTCTGCCGAAAGACGCCCGGCAGCGGCTCTTACCTCCGGAGAGCATCCTACCTTCGTCTTTAGCTCCTCTTCTCATCTACACCTCGGCAAAACGCTTTTCCACTATGTCTGGCTAGGAAAAACTGTGCCAGCACAGAAAACATCTCCCATCGTGTTCTAGAAGTTGCACGGATGTCTGCCAAGTGTTTGGCAGGAAGAAAAGAAAAGTTGTCCAAAACAGCTTCCAATCGAATGTTCCTGTGATTGGAAAAGTCAGGAGAGTGCAAAGGTACTGTTTTCTATCAGTTGGCAAGGTGCGCACACAATCCCAGTGTTGTACAGCTTGCTTCTTCACCTTCCCGAAGCTGCCGCTCTCGCCGGCTGCCGGAGCCCAAGAAGCGGCTTCTTCGCGCAAAGACGATTGTGCCGCTCACAGTGCTCTCCTTAGCGCGGCTTCTGCCGAAAGACGCCCGGCAGCGGCTCTTACCTCCGGAGAGCATCCTACCTTCGTCTTTCGCGTCTTTTGTAGTCTACACCTCGGCAAAACGCTTTTCCACTATGTCTGGCTAGGAAAAACTGTGCCAGCACAGAAAACATCTCCCATCGTGTTCTAGAAGTTGCACGGATGTCTGCCAAGTGCTTGGCAGGAAGAAAAGAAAAGTTGTCCAAAACAGCTTCCAATCGAATGTTCCTGTGATTGGAAAAGTCAGGAGAGTGCAAAGGTACTGTTTTCTATCAGTTGGCAAGGTGCGCACACAATCCCAGTGTTGTACAGCTTGCTTCTTCACCTTCCCGAAGCTGCCGCTCTCGCCGGCTGCCGGAGCCCAAGAAGCGGCTTCTTCGCGCAAAGACGATTGTGCCGCTCACAGTGCTCTCCTTAGCGCGGCTTCTGCCGAAAGACGCCCGGCAGCGGCTCTTACCTCCGGAGAGCATCCTACCTTCGTCTTTCGCGTCTTTTGTAGTCTACATCTTAGCAAAACGCTTCTCCACTATGTCTGGCTAGGAAAAACTGTGCCAGCACAGAAAACATCTCCCATCGTGTTCTAGAAGTTGCACGGATGTCTGCCAAGTGTTTGGCAGGAAGAAAAGAAAAGTTGTCCAAAACAGCTTCCAATCGAATGTTCCTGTGATTGGAAAAGTCAGGAGAGTGCAAAGGTACTGTTTTCTATCAGTTGGCAAGGTGCGCACACAATCTCAGTGTTGTACAGCTTGTTTCTTCACCTTCCCGAAGCTGCCGCTCTCGCCGGCTGCCGGAGCCCAAGAAGCGGCTTCTTCGCGCAAAGACGATTGTGCCGCTCACAGTGCTCCCCTTAGCGCGGCTTCTGCCGAAAGACGCCCGGCAGCGGCTCTTACCTCCTGAGAGTGGCAGCTTCGGGAAGGTGAAGAAGCAAGCTGTACAACACTGGGATTGTGTGCGCACCTTGCCAACTGATAGAAAACAGTACCTTTGCACTCTCCTGACTTTTCCAATCACAGGAACATTCGATTGGAAGCTGTTTTGGACAACTTTTCTTTTCTTCCTCCCAAACACTTGGCAGACATATCTGCAACTTCTAGAACACGATGGGAGATGTTTTCTGGGCTGGCACGGTTTTTCCTAGCCAGACATAGTGGAAAAGCGTTTTGCTAAGATGTAGACTACATAAGACGCGAAAGACGAAGGTAGGATGCTCTCCGGAGGTAAGAGCCGCTGCCAGGCGTCTTTCGGCAGAAGCCGCGCTAAGGAGAGCACTGTGAGCGGCACAATCGTCTTTGCGCGAAGAAGCCGCTTCTTGGGCTCCGGCAGCCGGCGAGAGCGGCAGCTTCAGGAAGGTGAAGAAGCAAGCTGTACAACACTGGGATTGTGTGCGCACCTTGCCAACTGATAGAAAACAGTACCTTTGCACTCTCCTGACTTTTCCAATCACAGGAACATTCGATTGGAAGCTGTTTTGGACAACTTTTCTTTTCTTCCTGCCAAACACTTGGCAGACATCCGTGCAACTTCTAGAACACGATGGGAGATGTTTTCTGTGCTGGCACAGTTTTTCCTAGCCAGACATAGTGGAAAAGCGTTTTGCTAAGATGTAGACTACAAAAGACGCGAAAGACGAAGGTAGGATGCTCTCCGGAGGTAAGAGCCGCTGCCGGGCGTCTTTCGGCAGAAGCCGCGCTAAGGAGAGCACTGTGAGCGGCACAATCGTCTTTGCGCGAAGAAGCCGCTTCTTGGGCTCCGGCAGCCGGCGAGAGCGGCAGCTTCGGGAAGGTGAAGAAGCAAGCTGTACAACACTGGGATTGTGTGCGCACCTTGCCAACTGATAGAAAACAGTACCTTTGCACTCTCCTGACTTTTCCAATCACATGAACATTCGATTGGAAGCTGTTTTGAACAACTTTTCTTTTCTTCCTGCCAAACACTTGGCAGACATCCGTGCAACTTCTAGAACACGATGGGAGATGTTTTCTGTGCTGGCACAGTTTTTCCTAGCCAGACATAGTGGAAAAGCGTTTTGCCGAGGTGTAGACTACAAAAGACGCGAAAGACGAAGGTAGGATGCTCTCCGGAGGTAAGAGCCGCTGCCGGGCGTCTTTCGGCAGAAGCCGCGCTAAGGAGAGCCCTGTGAGCGGCACAATCGTCTTTGCGCGAACAAGCCGCTTCTTGGGCTCCGGCAGCCGGCGAGAGCGGCAGCTTCGGGAAGGTGAAGAAGCAAGCTGTACAACACTGGGATTGTGTGCGCACCTTGCCAACTGATAGAAAACAGTACCTTTGCACTCTCCTGACTTTTCCAATCACAGGAACATTCGATTGGAAGCTGTTTTGGACAACTTTTCTTTTCTTCCTGCCAAACACTTGGCAGACATCCGTGCAACTTCTAGAACACGATGGGAGATGTTTTCTGTGCTGGCACAGTTTTTCCTAGCCAGACATAGTGGAAAAGCGTTTTGCTAAGATGTAGACTACAAAAGACGCGAAAGACGAAGGTAGGATGCTCTCCGGAGGTAAGAGCCGCTGCCGGGCGTCTTTCGGCAGAAGCCGCGCTAAGGAGAGCACTGTGAGCGGCACAATCGTCTTTGCGCGAAGAAGCCGCTTCTTGGGCTCCGGCAGCCGGCGAAAGCGGCAGCTTCGGGAAGGTGAAGAAGCAAGCTGTACAACACTGGGATTGTGTGCGCACCTTGCCAACTGATAGAAAACAGTACCTTTGCACTCTCCTGACTTTTCCAATCACATGAACATTCGATTGGAAGCTGTTTTGGACAACTTTTCTTTTCTTCCTGCCAAAC
Source organism: Melospiza melodia melodia (assembly GCF_035770615.1). Lineage (NCBI taxonomy): Eukaryota > Metazoa > Chordata > Aves > Passeriformes > Passerellidae > Melospiza > Melospiza melodia. The sequence continues at coordinate 36,311,689 of NC_086199.1, read as the reverse complement.
ACTTGGCAGACATCCGTGCAACTTCTAGAACACGATGGGAGATGTTTTCTGTGCTGGCACAGTTTTTCCTAGCCAGACATAGTGGAAAAGCGTTTTGCTAAGATGTAGACTACAAAAGACGCGAAAGACGAAGGTAGGATGCTCTCCGGAGGTAAGAGCCGCTGCCGGGCGTCTTTCGGCAGAAGCCGCGCTAAGGAGAGCACTGTGAGCGGCACAATCGTCTTTGCGCGAAGAAGCCGCTTCTTGGGCTCCGGCAGCCGGCGAGAGCGGCAGCTTCGGGAAGGTGAAGAAGCAAGCTGTACAACACTGGGATTGTGTGCGCACCTTGCCAACTGATAGAAAACAGTACCTTTGCACTCTCCTGACTTTTCCAATCACAGGAACATTCGATTGGAAGCTGTTTTGGACAACTTTTCTTTTCTTCCTGCCAAACACTTGGCAGACATCCGTGCAACTTCTAGAACACGATGGGAGATGTTTTCTGTGCTGGCACAGTTTTTCCTAGCCAGACATAGTGGAGAAGCGTTTTGCTAAGATGTAGACTACAAAAGACGCGAAAGACGAAGGTAGGATGCTCTCCGGAGGTAAGAGCCGCTGCCGGGCGTCTTTCGGCAGAAGCCGCGCTAAGGAGAGCACTGTGAGCGGCACAATCGTCTTTGCGCGAAGAAGCCGCTTCTTGGGCTCCGGCAGCCGGCGAGAGCGGCAGCTTCGGGAAGGTGAAGAAGCAAGCTGTACAACACTGGGATTGTGTGCGCACCTTGCCAACTGATAGAAAACAGTACCTTTGCACTCTCCTGACTTTTCCAATCACAGGAACATTCGATTGGAAGCTGTTTTGGACAACTTTTCTTTTCTTCCTGCCAAACACTTGGCAGACATCCGTGCAACTTCTAGAACACGATGGGAGATGTTTTCTGTGCTGGCACAGTTTTTCCTAGCCAGACATAGTGGAAAAGCTTTTTGCCGAGGTGTAGATGAGAAGAGGAGCTAAAGACGAAGGTAGGATGCTCTCCGGAGGTAAGAGCCGCTGCCGGGCGTCTTTCGGCAGAAGCCGCGCTAAGGAGAGCCCTGTGAGCGGCACAATCGTCTTTGCGCGAAGAAGCCGCTTCTTGGGCTCCGGCAGCCGGCGAGAGCGGCAGCTTCGGGAAGGTGAAGAAGCAAGCTGTACAACACTGGGATTGTGTGCGCACCTTGCCAACTGATAGAAAACAGTACCTTTGCACTCTCCTGACTTTTCCAATCACAGGAACATTCGATTGGAAGCTGTTTTGGACAACTTTTCTTTTCTTCCTGCCAAACACTTGGCAGACATCCGTGCAACTTCTAGAACACGATGGGAGATGTTTTCTGTGCTGGCACAGTTTTTCCTAGCCAGACATAGTGGAAAAGCTTTTTGCCGAGGTGTAGATGAGAAGAGGAGCTAAAGAGTGGATGTTAGCAAATGACACCCATCTTCAAAAAAGGCAATTAAGAGGACTCGCCATAGTACAAACCAGCCAGCCTCTTTTTTATCCCCAGGAAGTTGATGAAGCAGCTCTTCCTGGAAATCCTTGCCAGGCACATGACAGATGACCAAATAATGTAGTTAGCATGATTTTTCAGGGGAATTTCATGCTGAACATCACTTTAAACTCCTCTGATGAATCAACTTGACTGGTAGATGAAGGGAATATTATCTGCCTGGGCTTCAGGGAGGTTTTTGACATACCTCTACATGGCATCACACATACATATGGAAGCAATAGTGCAAAGGGGAGGGAATCAGTGTCTTTTCAGTGATGCTGAGGGAAAAGACAAGAGGCAGTGGGCACACACTGAAATACAGGAGATTGCCTTTGAACATCAGTAAATGTTTCTTTACTGTCAGGGTGACTGAACCACGGCACAGACTGCCCAGAAAGATTGTGGAGCCTGGATCTTTGAAGACATTAAAAGTACACCCAGATAGAATCCTGGGCAAGAGGCTCTAGGTATCCTGGTTTAGGCAGGGGGGTTGGGCCTGGTTAGCCCCACCAACCCCTTCCACTCTCTTTCATTCTGTGCTAGTGAATTCTCTTCAAGATGCATTTCAAAGCGCTGGCATGACAAAGTTCTGTGCAGACAGAGATCCAAATGGACATGGCATCTAAGTTCCTTAAGCAGTGTTCAAGAAGAATGTAAAACTCTGGCACAAGTGTCTCTTCCCTAACTGAATCCCTTTCATGGGAAAATTCCCAGCTCTAGAAAGATCTTCTGATACGCATGCTTAAGACTGACACTGACTGAGCAAATTTCTCCCTATGTATATCTAAGACCAGTTAGGATCTTCACCCAAAGTGCAGTCAACATAGTCACAGAATGCCTATTGTTAAGAAGTGACAGCTTCCATCAGAATGGCAGCTATTGGTCCACAAAATGGATTAATGGATGGGAATTATCTACGTGGGTTAAAAACAAAAATAAAGAGTTGGTCTTTATTTATCAATTTCATGGCAATATTGATAAGGGAAGAAAAAGATCTAAGTCCTTGACTTTCTGGACTCGAGGAAAGATTTTAAAAATTCCTTGTAAAAATGTATGATCACAATCAGACTATTGAAACCATTTTAGTTGGGAACAAAGTTCCAAAATTGTCTAGATAGTGGCAAAGAAGCCAAGAAAATAGGAAAGAAACAAAAAGAGAGCAAAAGAGTCAGCTTCAGTGTACAAGCTCGTTCTAGAAGTAGTCTGCTGGGAAAAGGAACGCCCAGCTAAATTTCCAATGTATTCCTGCGCTTGATTCAGTAACTGGTCAATGTAAAAACCAATCCTTTTGTACAACTTCTTCCAGCAACAAAAACTCCAACAGGTTGACACTACCATCATGCCTGTTCCAGACATATTTAAAAGAGAAATGATGATTTTCTTGAAAACCTACTTACATAAAAGTTGCAAGATGGTGGAGGGATTCCCACATCCTCCTTCCTCCATCTGGCTTGAAAGTATATTTGATAAAATATGCAACAAAGCACATGATTTATAAGGGAGAGTCAAATGGATGATTTGGGAATCGATCTCTTGTTGATAGTAAACTTCATATCCACTCGGTGTGACCTTTTTAAAACAAAATGTGGAGCTGAGGCATGAATCTGCCACAACAATTGTAAAGCAAACATACACACTCCCCTTCATATGCCCCCCCCTCCACACACACCTAGGCACACACAGAGATCAGCATAGCAGATCATGAACACCTTGGAAAAGACTGAAATGCTAAATGCCTCTCTTGATGGGCAAAAGAGCTGGTGCAGTAATTCAAATGCCTGGTACAAAAATTCTGTTTAATATTTAGCTCCTATTTAAAACACAGCTTTTCATTTCATTCTATTTACAGAATATTTTCATTTCATTTGTTTCTTTAAAATTACTTAGTTCTCACCTGTTGTATGTCTAGGAATATTTTCTTCCAAAAATAGAAAAAAATAGATGATATCTTTTCAGCAGAAAACATTGGTTGATACAATTTTAAACCATCATGATATGGAAGAATTCTTCTGTCCCTCTCGAAGGTGGAAGAAGCATTTGGATCACAGATCATCTACAATGAAATACTTGACATGTTTAAGATGCTTTCAATCAATTTTGATCGTCAATTGCTTATTTGTTGTAAACAGTAATTTTTCAGTGAAGGGAAAGCGTGTGTGGTATATCTACATGATATGTTCAAAGGCAGTTCCTACTAATGGCCAGGCTGAATTCCAGTAAATAATGTCCCGAATGATATTTTGCCGCCTTCTTTGGCACTTCATGAAATCTTACCCCGATGAAGTGCTGAAACACAGAGATTTTCTCTTAGAGAGTGTCTCATGTTGTAACCTATCCCATGGATTTTATGCTGTAATTCTTATCTCTTTTAAAATTTACTATCTTCTGTACAGTTTTCATGAAACTTTCTGTTACAGTAGTGAATAGCACAGATAAATGTCATTTTGTACAACTTTGAATTTACCCCAAGAGCTGAGAGAAAACTTGATCCTATACTTCAATCCGAGTTTCTTCTATAGTCCAACTTTGTTTCTCTACCATCAAGCTTCTCCTTTGTTGCTGCTCCAAGCCCCGTCCAAGGTGACCTTGAATACTTTCAGGGATGGGACACCCACAACTTCTCTGGGCAACCTGTTCCAGTGTTCCAGCACTCCCACAGTAAAAAAGGCCTTCCTTTCATCTAATATGTGTAGGAAATCATAAATCTAGGCATAGAAGCTTGGAGTGCAAATTTGAAATTCTTTGGATTTGAAGCACATTTTATATGAATACTGACTTACAGATGACTAAAAGATGTTGATGGGCATTTGAGCTGACAAGTTTTGAAAAAGTGCACGGAAATTAAAATTGAAACCACTAAAATTAAAAACTCCTTGCCATTTTCTTTTTCCTCTCCTATTCAAAATTGCATATGTCAGATATCAGTGCTTCATGCAAACCTCTCAGATGCTCTCAGAGAAAAAGCTTTTCTTTCAGACTAAGTTGCGGTTGACGTAGAACACTAGCAGGAGTGAAAGATTTTCTGGGCATCGGGGCAGCCCGTTCTCCTTGGATTTGTGTGCAGAATGCATTTTATCCAAACTGGAAAATAGATCCCAGCTCTGTTCTATTCATCATTCTTACTTCATCAGGCCAGAAGATTCTGTGAAAAGTAGCCTGTGGACCTTGAAGACAGCGCATGTGAACCAGATGAGAGGTGATAGAGAAGTTGAGGGAGAGAAGAAAGAGCATGAGGCTGAAACCAGAAAGTATTTCTCCACGTGATCATGGAAGATTGCAGGAGCCACTTGGTACTATCAAACCAGCCCAACTTGGCACTGGTGCCACCTTGGGTCTGGGAGCCATGTTGCATATCGTGCATTTTAAGGAGCCAGCTGGCCACACCCAGCCATATGCCCCCAAACACAAACCAAGGCCCTTTTCTCTGGCAAACAAAACTCAGCTGCCCTGCTTCTGGATGGCAGATTGCAGGAACCACTTGGTACTATCAAACCAGCCCAACTTGGCACTGGTGCCACCATGGGTCTGGTCACCATCCTGCCTATTGTAGCTTTTCAGGAGCCAGCCGGTCACTCTCAGCCACAGGCCCCCAAACACAAACCTCGGCCCGTTTCCCTGGCAAACAAAAGTAAGCTACCCCGCTTCTGGATGGCAGATTGCAGGAGCTACTTAGTACTATCAAATCAGCCCGACTTGGCACAGGTGCCACCTTGGATCTGGGAACCATCCTGTGTATCGTGGATTTTCAGGGGCCAGCCAGCCACTCTCAGCCATATGCCCCCAAAAACAAACCACGGACCTTTTCTCTGGCAAACAAAACTCAACTGCCCCTCTTCTGGATGGCAAATTTTAGGACGCACTTTGTACTACGAAAACCGCCCGACGTGGCACTGGTGCCACCTTGTGTCAGGGAACCATCCTGCATATCGAGCTTTTTAAGGAGCCAGCCGGCCACGCCCAGCCATATACCCCCAAAAACAAACCACGGACCATTTCTCATGGAAACAAAAATCCGCTGCCCCGCGTCTGGATGGCAGATTGCAGGAGCCACTTTGCACCATCAAACCAGCCCGACTTGGCACTGGTGCCACCTTGGGTCTGGGAACAATCCTGCGTATCGTACATATTCAGGAACCAGCCGAACACTCCCAGCCACAGGCCCCCAAACACAAACAACGGCCCATTTCCCTGGCAAACAAAACTCAGCTGCCCCGCTTCTGGATGGCAGTTTGCAGGAGCCACTTGGGACTATCAAACCAGCCCGACTTGGCACTGGTGCCACCTTGGGTCTGGGAACCATCCTGCGTATGGTGGATTCTAAGGAGCCAGCCGGCCACTCCCAGCCACAGGCCCCCAACAAAAACCACGGCCCTTTTTTCTGGCAAACAAAACTTAGCTGCCTCACTTCTGGATGGCAGATTGCAGGAGCCACTTGGTGTAATCAAACCAGCCCGACTTGGCACTGGTGCCACCTTGGGTCTGGGAACCATCCTGCGTATCGTGGATTCTAAGGAGCCAGCCGGCCACTCCCAGCCACAGGCCCCCAAACAAAATCAACGGCGCTGTTCCCTGGAAAACAAAACACGCCTGCCAACTTTTTGATGGAGTTTGCAGGAGCCACTTGGTACTATCAAACCAGCCCGACTTGGCACTGGTGCCACCTTGGGTCTGGGAAACATCCTGCGTATCGTAGCTTTTCAGGAGCCAGCCGGCCACTCTCAGCCATATGTCCCCAAACAGAAACCTCGGCCCGTTTCTCTGGCAAACAAAACTCAACTGCCCCTCTTCTGGATGGCAAATTGCAGGAGCCACTGGGTACTATGAAACCAGCCCGACTTGGCAGTGGTGCCACCTTGGCTCTGGGAACCATCCTGCGTATCGAGCATTTTAAGGAGCCAGCCGGCAATTCCCAGCCGTATGCCCCAAAAAGAAACCACGGACCTTTTCTCTGGCAAAAAAAACTCAGCTGTCCCGCTTCTGGATGGCAGATTGCAGGAGTCACTTTGAACCATACAACCAGCCTTACTTGGCACTGGTGCCACCTTGGATCTGGGAACCATCCTGCCTATCGTTGATTTTCAGGGGCCAGCCTACCACTCTCGGCCATAGGCCCCCAAACACAAACCACAGCCCTTTTCTCTAGCAAACAAAATTTAGCTGCCCCGCTTCTGGATGGCAAATTGCAGGAGCCACTGGGTACTACAAAAACAGCCCGACTTGGCACTGGTGCCACCTTGCGTCTGGTTACCATGCGGCGTATCGTGCATTTTAAGGAGCCAGGTGGCCACTCCCAGCCATATGCCCCCAAACACAACCCACGGCCCTTTTCTCTGGCAAACAAAACTCAGCTGCCCCGCTTCTGGATGGCAGAGTGCAGGAGACACTTGGTACTATCAAACCAGCCCGACTTGGCACTGGTGCCACCTTTGGTCTGGGAACCATCCTGCGTATTGTGGATTGTCAGGAGACAGCCGACCACTCTCGGCCACAGACCCCAATCAAAAACAAAGGTCCGTTTCCCTGGCAAAAAAAACTCAGCTGCCCCGCTTCTGGATGGGAGATTGCAGGAGGCACTTGACACTGTCAAACGAGCCCCACTTTGTACTGGTGCCACCTTGGGTCTGGGAACCATGCTGCGTATCGTGGATTTTCAGGAGCCAGCCGGCCACTGCCAGCCACAGGCCCCCAAACAAAAACCACAGCCTTTTTCTCTGGCAAACAAAACTCAGCTGCCCCGCTTCTGGATGGCAGATTGCAGGAGCCACTTGGTACTATCAAACCAGCCCGACTTGGCACTGGTGCCACCTTGGGTCTGGGAACCATCCTGCCTATCGTGGATTTTAAGGAGCCAGCCGGCTACTCCCAGCCACAGGCCCCCAACAAAAACCACGGCCCTTTTTTCTCGCAAACAAAACTTAGCTGCCTCACTTCTGGATGGCAGATTGCAGGAGTCACTTGGTGTAATCAAACCAGCCCGACTTGGCACTGGTGCCACCTTGGGTCTGGGAACCATCCTGCGTATCGTGGATTCTAAGGAGCCAGCCGGCCACTCCCAGCCACAGGCCCCCAAACAAAATCAACGGCGCTGTTCCCTGGAAAACAAAACACGCCTGCCAACTTTTTGATGGAGTTTGCAGGAGCCACTTGGTACTATCAAACCAGCCCAACTTGGCACTGGTGCCACCATGGGTCTGGTAAACATCCTGCGTATCGTGGATTCTTAGGAGCCAGCCGGCCACTCCTAGCCACAGGCCCCCAAACAAAAACCTAGGCCTATTTCTCTGGCAAACAAAAGTAAGCTGCCCCGCTTCTGGATGGCAGATTGCAGGAGACACTTGGTACTATCAAACCAGCCCAACTTGGCACTGGTGCCACCTTGGATCTGGGAACCATGCTGTGTATCGTGGATTTTCAGGGGCCAGCCGGCCACTCTCAGCCATATGCCCCCAAACAGAAACCTCGGCCCGTTTCTCTGGCAAACAAAACTCAACTGCCCCTCTTCTGGATGGCAAATTGCAAGATGAACTTGATACTAAAACCGCAGGCCGACTTGGTAGTGGTGACACCTTGGGCCTGGGAACCATCATGCGTATCGAGCATTTTAAGGAGCCAGCCGGCCACTCCCAGCAATATGCCCCCAAAAACAATCCACGGAATTTTTCTCTGGCAAACAAAAATCAGCTGCCCCGCTTCTGGATGGCAGATTGCAGGAGCCACTTTGACCCATCAAACCAGCCCGACTTGGCACTGGTGCCACCTTGCATCCTGGAACCATGCTGCCTAGCGTGGATTTTCAGGGGCCAGCCGGCCACTCTCAGCTATATGCCCCCAAACAAAACCCACGGCCCGTTTCCCTGGCAAACAAAAGTAAGCTGCCCCGCTTCTGGATGGCAGATTGCAGGAACCACTTGGTAGTATCAAACCAGCCCGACTTGGCACTGGTGCCACCTTGGGTCTGGGAACCATCCTGCGTATCGTGGATTCTAAGGAGCCAGCCGGCCACTCCCAGCCACAGGCCCCCAAATACACACAACGGCGCTTTTCCCTGGAAAACAAAACTCGCCTGACAACTTTTTGATGGCAGATTGCAGGAGCAACTTGGTACTATCAAACCAGCCCAACTTGGCACTGGTGCCACCATGGGTCTGGTAACCATCCTGCCTATCGTAGATTTCCAGGAGCCAGCCGGTCACTCCCAGCCATAGGCCCCCAGTCACAAACCTCGGCCCGTTTCCCTGGCAAACAAAAGTAAGCTGCCCCGCTTCTGGATGGCAGATTGCAGGAGCCACTTGGTACTATCAAACCAGCCCGACTTGGCACTGGTGCCACCTTGGGTCTGGGAACCATGCTGCGTATCGCAGATTCTAAGGCGCCAGTCGGCCACTCCCAGCCACAAGACCCCAAACACAAACAACGGCGCTTTTCTCTGGCAAACAAAACTCCACTGCCCCTCTTCTGGATGGCAAATTGCAGGACGCACTTGGTACTATCAAACCAGCACGACTTGGCACTGGTGCCACCTTGGGTCTGGGAACCATCCTGCGTATTGTGGATTGTCAGGAGCCAGCTGGACACTCTCGGCCACAGACCCCAATCAAAAACAACGGCCCGTTTCACAGGCAAACAAAACTCAGCTGCCCCGCTTCTGGATGGGAGATTGCAGGAGGCACTTGACACTGTGAAACCAGCCCCACTTGGCACTGGTGCCACCTTGGGTCTGGGAACCATGCTGCGTATCATGAATTTTCAGGAGCCAGCCGGCCACTCCCAGCCATAGGCCCCCAAACAAAAACCACAGCCTTTTTCTCTGGCAAACAAAATTCAGCTGCCCCGCTTCTGGATGGCAGATTGAAGGAGCCACTTGGGAATATCACACCAGCACAACATGGCACTGGTGCCACCTTGGATCTGGGAATCATCCTTCCTATCGTGGATTTTCAGGGGCCGGCCGGTCACTCTCAGCCATAGGCCCCAAACACAAACCACGGCCCTTTTCTCTGGAAAACAAAACTCAACTGCCCCTCTTCTGGATGGCAGATTGCAGGAGCCACTGGGTACTATGAAACCAGCCCTACTTGGCACTGGTGCCACCTTGGGTCTGGGAACCATGCTGCGTATCATGGATTTTCAGGAGCCAGCCGTCCACTGCCAGCCACAGGCCCCGAAACACAAACAACAGCCTTTTTCTCTGGCAAACAAAATTCAGCTGCCCCGCTTCTGGATGGCAGATTGCAGGAACCACTTGGTACTAACAAACCAGCCCGACTTGGCACTGGTGCCACCTTGGGTCTGGGAACCATCCTGCGTATCGTGGATTCTAAGGAGCCAGCTGGCCACTCCCAGCCACAGGCCCCAAAACACACACAACGGCGCTTTTCCCTGGAAAACAAAACTCGCCTGCCAACTTTTTGATGGCAGATTGCAGGAGCCACTTGGTACTATCAAACCAGCCCAACTTGGCACTGGTGCCACCATGGGTCTGGTCACCATCCTGCCTATCGCAGCTTTTCAGGAGCCAGCTGGTCACTCCCTGCCATAGGCCCCGAGACACAAATCTCGGCCCGTTTCCCTGGCAAACAAAAGTAAGCTGCCCCGCTTCTGGATGGCAGATTGCAGGAGCCACTTGGGACTATCAAACCAGCCCGACTTGGCACTGGTACCACCTTGGGTCTGGGAACCATCCTGCCTATCGTGGATTTTAAGGAGCCAGCCGGCTACTCTCAGCCACAGGCCCCCAACAAAAACCACGGCCCTTTTTTCTGGCAAACAAAACTTAGCTGCCTCACTTATGGATGGCAGATTGCAGGAGCCACTTGGTGTAATCAAACCAGCCCGACTTGGCACTGGTGTCACCTTGGGTCTGGGAACCATCCTGCGTATCGTGGATTCTAAGGAGCCAGCCGGCCACTCCCAGCCACAGGCCCCCAAACAAAATCAACGGCGCTGTTCCCTGGAAAACAAAACACGCCTGCCAACTTTTTGATGGAGTTTGCAGGAGCCACTTGGTACTATCAAACCAGCCCAACTTGGCACTGGTGCCACCATGGGTCTGGTAAACATCCTGCGTATCGTGGATTCTTAGGAGCCAGCAGGCCACTCCTAGCCACAGGCCCCCAAACAAAAACCTAGGCCTATTTCTCTGGCAAACAAAAGTAAGCTGCCCCGCTTCTGGATGGCAGATTGCAGGAGACACTTGGGACTATCAAACCAGCCCAACTTGGCACTGGTGCCACCTTGGATCTGGGAACCATGTTGTGTATCGTGGATTTTCAGGGGCCAGCCGGCCACTCTCAGCCATATGTCCCCAAACAGAAACCTCGGCCCGTTTCTCTGGCAAACAAAACTCAACTGCCCCTCTTCTGGATGGCAAATTGCAGGATGAACTTGATACTAAAACCGCAGGCCGACTTGGTAGTGGTGACACCTTGGGCCTGGGAACCATCATGCGTATCGAGCATTTTAAGGAGCCAGCCGGCCACTCCCAGCAATATGCCCCCAAATCAATCCACGGAATTTTTCTCTGGCAAACAAAAATCAGCTGCCCCGCTTCTGGATGGCAGATTGCAGGAGCCACTTTGCACCATCAAACCAGCCCGACTTGGCACTGGTGCCACCTTGCATCTGGGAACCATGCTGCCTAGCGTGGATTTTCAGGGGCCAGCCGGCCACTCTCAGCTATATGCCCCCAAACAAAACCCACGGCCCGTTTCCCTGGCAAACAAAAGTAAGCTGCCCTGCTTCTGGATGGCAGATTGCAGGAACCACTTGGTAGTATCAAACCAGCCCGACTTGGCACTGGTGCCACCTTGGGTCTGGGAACCATCCTGCGTATCGTGGATTCTAAGGAGCCAGCCGGCCACTCCCAGCCACAGGCCCCCAAATACAAACAACGGCGCTTTTCCCTGGAAAACAAAACTCGCCTGCCAACTTTTTGATGGCAGATTGCAGGAGCAACTTGGTACTATCAAACCAGCCCAACTTGGCACTGGTGCCACCATGGGTCTGGTCACCATCCTGCCTATTGTAGCTTTCCAGGAGCCAGCCGGTCACTCCCAGCCATTTGCCCCCAAACACAAACCTCGGCCCGTTTCCCTGGCAAACAAAAGTAAGCTGCCCCGCTTCTGGATGGCAGATTGCAGGAGCCACTTGGTACTATCAAACCAGCCCAACTTGGAACTAGTGCCACCTTGGGTCTGGGAACCATCCTGCATATTGTGGATTGTCAGGAGCCAGCTGAACATTCTCGGCCACAGACCCCAATCAAAAACAACGGCCCGTTTCACAGGCAAACAAAACTCAGCTGCCCCGCTTCTGGATGGGAGATTGCAGGAGGCACTTGACACTGTGAAACCAGCCCCACTTGGCACTGGTGCCACCTTGGGTCTGGGAACCATGCTGCGTATCATGGATTTTCAGGAGCCAGCCGGCCACTCCCAGCCATAGGCCCCCAAACAAAAACCACAGCCTTTTTCTCTGGCAAACAAAATTCAGCTGCCCCACTTCTGGATGGCAGATTGCAGGAGCCACTTGGGACTATCACACCAGCACAACATGGCACTGGTGCCACCTTGGATATGGGAACCATCCTTCCTATCGTGGATTTTCAGGGGCCAGCCGGTCACTCTCAGCCATAGGCCCCAAACACAAACCACGGCCCTTTTCTCTGGAAAACAAAACTCAACTGCCCCTCTTCTGGATGGCAGATTGCAGGAGCCACTGGGTACTATGAAACTAGTCCTACTTGGCACTGGTGCCACCTTGGGTCTGGGAACCATGCTGCGTATCATGGATTTTCAGGAGCCAGCCGTCCACTGCCAGCCACAGGCCCCGAAACACAAACAACAGCCTTTTTCTCTGGCAAACAAAATTCAGCTGCCCCGCTTCTGGATGGCAGATTGCAGGAACCACTTGGTACTAACAAACCAGCCCGACTTGGCACTGGTGCCACCTTGGGTCTGGGAACCATCCTGCGTATCGTGGATTCTAAGGAGCCAGCTGGCCACTCCCAGCCACAGGCCCCAAAATACACACAACGGCGCTTTTCCCTGGAAAACAAAACTCGCCTGCCAACTTTTTGATGGCAGATTGCAGGAGCCACTTGGTACTATCAAACCAGCCCAACTTGGCACTGGTGCCACCATGGGTCTGGTCACCATCCTGCCTATCGTAGCTTTTCAGGAGCCAGCCGGTCACTCCCAGCCATAGGCCCCCAGAAAAAAACCTCGGTCCGTTTCCCTGGAAAACAAAAGTAAGCTGCCCCGCATCTGGATGGCAGATTGCAGGAGCCACTTGGTGCTATCAAACCAGCCCGACTTGGCACTGGTGCCATCTTGGGTCTGGGAACCATCCTGCGTATCCTGTGTTCTAAGGAGCCAGCCGGCCACTCCCAGCCACAGTCCCCCAAACACAAACAACGGCGCTTTTCCCTGGAAAACAAAACTGACCTGCCAACTTTTTGATGGCAGATTGCAGGAGCAACTTGGTACTATCAAACCAGCCCAAATTGGCACTGGTGCCACCATGGGTCTGGTCACCATCCTGCCTATCGTAGCTTTTCAGGAGCCAGCTGGTCACTCCCTGCCATAGGCCCCGAGACACAAATCTCGGCCCGTTTCCCTGGCAAACAAAAGTAAGCTGCCCCGCTTCTGGATGGCAGATTGCAGGAGCCACTTGGTGCTATCAAACCAGCCCGACTTGGCACTGGTACCACCTTGGGTCTGGGAACCATCCTGCCTATCGTGGATTTTAAGGAGCCAGCCGGCTACTCTCAGCCACAGGCCCCCAACAAAAACCACGGCCCTTTTTTCTGGCAAACAAAACTTAGCTGCCTCACTTATGGATGGCAGATTGCAGGAGCCACTTGGTGTAATCAAACCAGCCCGACTTGGCACTGGTGTCACCTTGGGTCTGGGAACCATCCTGCGTATCGTGGATTCTAAGGAGCCAGCCGGCCACTCCCAGCCACAGGCCCCCAAACAAAATCAACGGCGCTGTTCCCTGGAAAACAAAACACGCCTGCCAACTTTTTGATGGAGTTTGCAGGAGCCACTTGGTACTATCAAACCAGCCCAACTTGGCACTGGTGCCACCATGGGTCTGGTAAACATCCTGCGTATCGTGGATTCTTAGGAGCCAGCCGGCCACTCCTAGCCACAGGCCCCCAAACAAAAACCTAGGCCTATTTCTCTGGCAAACAAAAGTAAGCTGCCCCGCTTCTGGATGGCAGATTGCAGGAGACACTTGGGACTATCAAACCAGCCCAACTTGGCACTGGTGCCACCTTGGATCTGGGAACCATGTTGTGTATCGTGGATTTTCAGGGGCCAGCCGGCCACTCTCAGCCATATGTCCCCAAACAGAAACCTCGGCCCGTTTCTCTGGCAAACAAAACTCAACTGCCCCTCTTCTGGATGGCAAATTGCAGGGTGAACTTGATACTAAAACCGCAGGCCGACTTGGTAGTGGTGACACCTTGGGCCTGGGAACCATCATGCGTATCGAGCATTTTAAGGAGCCAGCCGGCCACTCCCAGCAATATGCCCCCAAAAACAATCCACGGAATTTTTCTCTGGCAAACAAAAATCAGCTGCCCCGCTTCTGGATGGCAGATTGCAGGAGCCACTTTGCACCATCAAACCAGCCCGACTTGGCACTGGTGCCACCTTGCATCTGGGAACCATGCTGCCTAGCGTGGATTTTCAGGGGCCAGCGGGCCACTCTCAGCTATATGCCCCCAAACAAAACCCACGGCCCGTTTCCCTGGCAAACAAAAGTAAGCTGCCCTGCTTCTGGATGGCAGATTGCAGGAACCACTTGGTAGTATCAAACCAGCCCGACTTGGCACTGGTGCCACCTTGGGTCTGGGAACCATCCTGCGTATCGTGGATTCTAAGGAGCCAGCCGGCCACTCCCAGCCACAGGCCCCCAAATACAAACAACGGCGCTTTTCCCTGGAAAACAAAACTCGCCTGCCAACTTTTTGATGGCAGATTGCAGGAGCAACTTGGTACTATCAAACCAGCCCAACTTGACACTGGTGCCACCATGGGTCTGGTCACCATCCTGCCTATTGTAGCTTTCCAGGAGCCAGCCGGTCACTCCCAGCCATTTGCCCCCAAACACAAACCTCGGCCCGTTTCCCTGGCAAACAAAAGTAAGCTGCCCCGCTTCTGGATGGCAGATTGCAGGAGCCACTTGGTACTATCAAACCAGCCCAACTTGGAACTAGTGCCACCTTGGGTCTGGGAACCATCCTGCATATTGTGGATTGTCAGGAGCCAGCTGAACATTCTCGGCCACAGACCCCAATCAAAAACAACGGCCCGTTTCACAGGCAAACAAAACTCAGCTGCCCCGCTTCTGGATGGGAGATTGCAGGAGGCACTTGACACTGTGAAACCAGCCCCACTTGGCACTGGTGCCACCTTGGGTCTGGGAACCATGCTGCGTATCATGGATTTTCAGGAGCCAGCCGGCCACTCCCAGCCATAGGCCCCCAAACAAAAACCACAGCCTTTTTCTCTGGCAAACAAAATTCAGCTGCCCCACTTCTGGATGGCAGATTGCAGGAGCCACTTGGGACTATCACACCAGCACAACATGGCACTGGTGCCACCTTGGATATGGGAACCATCCTTCCTATCGTGGATTTTCAGGGGCCAGCCGGTCACTCTCAGCCATATGTCCCCAAACACAAACCACGGCCCTTTTCTCTGGAAAACAAAACTCAACTGCCCCTCTTCTGGATGGCAGATTGCAGGAGCCACTGGGTACTATGAAACTAGTCCTACTTGGCACTGGTGCCACCTTGGGTCTGGGAACCATGCTGCGTATCATGGATTTTCAGGAGCCAGCCGTCCACTGCCAGCCACAGGCCCCGAAACACAAACAACAGCCTTTATCTCTGGCAAACAAAATTCAGCTGCCCCGCTTCTGGATGGCAGATTGCAGGAACCACTTGGTACTAACAAACCAGCCCGACTTGGCACTGGTGCCACCTTGGGTCTGGGAACCATCCTGCGTATCGTGGATTCTAAGGAGCCAGCTGGCCACTCCCAGCCACAGGCCCCAAAATACACACAACGGCGCTTTTCCCTGGAAAACAAAACTCGCCTGCCAACTTTTTGATGGCAGATTGCAGGAGCCACTTGGTACTATCAAACCAGCCCAACTTGGCACTGGTGCCACCATGGGTCTGGTCACCATCCTGCCTATCGTAGCTTTTCAGGAGCCAGCCGGTCACTCCCAGCCATAGGCCCCCAGAAAAAAACCTCGGTCCGTTTCCCTGGAAAACAAAAGTAAGCTGCCCCGCTTCTGGATGGCAGATTGCAGGAGCCACTTGGTGCTATCAAACCAGCCCGACTTGGCACTGGTGCCATCTTGGGTCTGGGAACCATCCTGCGTATCCTGTGTTCTAAGGAGCCAGCCGGCCACTCCCAGCCACAGTCCCCCAAACACAAACAACGGCGCTTTTCCCTGGAAAACAAAACTGACCTGCCAAATTTTTGATGGCAGATTGCAGGAGCAACTTGGTACTATCAAACCAGCCCAACTTGGCACTGGTGCCACCATGGGTCTGGTCACCATCCTGCCTATCGTAGCTTTTCAGGAGCCAGCCGGTCACTCCCAGCCATAGGTCCCCAGACAAATACCTCGGCCCGTTTCCATGGCAAACAAAAGTAAGCTGGCCCGCTTCTGGATGGCAGATTGCAGGAGCCACTTGGTGCTATCAAACCAGCCCGACTTGGCACTGGTACCACCTTGGGTCTGGGAACCATCCTGCCTATCGTGGATTTTAAGGAGCCAGCCGGCTACTCCCAGCCACAGGCCCCCAACAAAAACCACGGCCCTTTTTTCTGGCAAACAAAACTTAGCTGCCTCACTTATGGATGGCAGATTGCAGGAGCCACTTGGTGTAATCAAACCAGCCCGACTTGGCACTGGTGTCACCTTGGGTCTGGGAACCATCCTGCGTATCGTGGATTCTAAGGAGCCAGCCGGCCACTCCCAGCCACAGGCCCCCAAACAAAATCAACGGCGCTGTTCCCTGGAAAACAAAACACGCCTGCCAACTTTTTGATGGAGTTTGCAGGAGCCACTTGGTACTATCAAACCAGCCCAACTTGGCACTGGTGCCACCATGGGTCTGGTAAACATCCTGCGTATCGTGGATTCTTAGGAGCCAGCAGGCCACTCCTAGCCACAGGCCCCCAAACAAAAACCTAGGCCTATTTCTCTGGCAAACAAAAGTAAGCTGCCCCGCTTCTGGATGGCAGATTGCAGGAGACACTTGGGACTATCAAACCAGCCCAACTTGGCACTGGTGCCACCTTGGATCTGGGAACCATGTTGTGTATCGTGGATTTTCAGGGGCCAGCCGGCCACTCTCAGCCATATGTCCCCAAACAGAAACCTCGGCCCGTTTCTCTGGCAAACAAAACTCAACTGCCCCTCTTCTGGATGGCAAATTGCAGGGTGAACTTGATACTAAAACCGCAGGCCGACTTGGTAGTGGTGACACCTTGGGCCTGGGAACCATCATGCGTATCGAGCATTTTAAGGAGCCAGCCGGCCACTCCCAGCAATATGCCCCCAAAAACAATCCACGGAATTTTTCTCTGGCAAACAAAAATCAGCTGCCCCGCTTCTGGATGGCAGATTGCAGGAGCCACTTTGCACCATCAAACCAGCCCGACTTGGCACTGGTGCCACCTTGCATCTGGGAACCATGCTGCCTAGCGTGGATTTTCAGGGGCCAGCCGGCCACTCTCAGCTATATGCCCCCAAACAAAACCCACGGCCCGTTTCCCTGGCAAACAAAAGTAAGCTGCCCTGCTTCTGGATGGCAGATTGCAGGAACCACTTGGTAGTATCAAACCAGCCCGACTTGGCACTGGTGCCACCTTGGGTCTGGGAACCATCCTGCGTATCGTGGATTCTAAGGAGCCAGCCGGCCACTCCCAGCCACAGGCCCCCAAACAAAATCAACGGCGCTGTTCCCTGGAAAACAAAACACGCCTGCCAACTTTTTGATGGAGTTTGCAGGAGCCACTTGGTACTATCAAACCAGCCCAACTTGGCACTGGTGCCACCATGGGTCTGGTAAACATCCTGCGTATCGTGGATTCTTAGGAGCCAGCAGGCCACTCCTAGCCACAGGCCCCCAAACAAAAACCTAGGCCTATTTCTCTGGCAAACAAAAGTAAGCTGCCCCGCTTCTGGATGGCAGATTGCAGGAGACACTTGGGACTATCAAACCAGCCCAACTTGGCACTGGTGCCACCTTGGATCTGGGAACCATGTTGTGTATCGTGGATTTTCAGGGGCCAGCCGGCCACTCTCAGCCATATGTCCCCAAACAGAAACCTCGGCCCGTTTCTCTGGCAAACAAAACTCAACTGCCCCTCTTCTGGATGGCAAATTGCAGGATGAACTTGATACTAAAACCGCAGGCCGACTTGGTAGTGGTGACACCTTGGGCCTGGGAACCATCATGCGTATCGAGCATTTTAAGGAGCCAGCCGGCCACTCCCAGCAATATGCCCCCAAAAACAATCCACGGAATTTTTCTCTGGCAAACAAAAATCAGCTGCCCCGCTTCTGGATGGCAGATTGCAGGAGCCACTTTGCACCATCAAACCAGCCCGACTTGGCACTGGTGCCACCTTGGGTCTGGGAACCATGCTGCCTAGCGTGGATTTTCAGGGGCCAGCGGGCCACTCTCAGCTATATGCCCCCAAACAAAACCCACGGCCCGTTTCCCTGGCAAACAAAAGTAAGCTGCCCTGCTTCTGGATGGCAGATTGCAGGAACCACTTGGTAGTATCAAACCAGCCCGACTTGGCACTGGTGCCACCTTGGGTCTGGGAACCATCCTGCGTATCGTGGATTCTAAGGAGCCAGCCGGCCACTCCCAGCCACAGGCCCCCAAATACAAACAACGGCGCTTTTCCCTGGAAAACAAAACTCGCCTGCCAACTTTTTGATGGCAGATTGCAGGAGCAACTTGGTACTATCAAACCAGCCCAACTTGGCACTGGTGCCACCATGGGTCTGGTCACCATCCTGCCTATTGTAGCTTTCCAGGAGCCAGCCGGTCACTCCCAGCCATTTGCCCCCAAACACAAACCTCGGCCCGTTTCCCTGGCAAACAAAAGTAAGCTGCCCCGCTTCTGGATGGCAGATTGCAGGAGCCACTTGGTACTATCAAACCAGCCCAACTTGGAACTAGTGCCACCTTGGGTCTGGGAACCATCCTGCATATTGTGGATTGTCAGGAGCCAGCTGAACATTCTCGGCCACAGACCCCAATCAAAAACAACGGCCCGTTTCACAGGCAAACAAAACTCAGCTGCCCCGCTTCTGGATGGGAGATTGCAGGAGGCACTTGACACTGTGAAACCAGCCCCACTTGGCACTGGTGCCACCTTGGGTCTGGGAACCATGCTGCGTATCATGGATTTTCAGGAGCCAGCCGGCCACTCCCAGCCATAGGCCCCCAAACAAAAACCACAGCCTTTTTCTCTGGCAAACAAAATTCAGCTGCCCCACTTCTGGATGGCAGATTGCAGGAGCCACTTGGGACTATCACACCAGCACAACATGGCACTGGTGCCACCTTGGATATGGGAACCATCCTTCCTATCGTGGATTTTCAGGGGCCAGCCGGTCACTCTCAGCCATAGGCCCCAAACACAAACCACGGCCCTTTTCTCTGGAAAACAAAACTCAACTGCCCCTCTTCTGGATGGCAGATTGCAGGAGCCACTGGGTACTATGAAACTAGTCCTACTTGGCACTGGTGCCACCTTGGGTCTGGGAACCATCCTGCGTATCATGGATTTTCAGGAGCCAGCCGTCCACTGCCAGCCACAGGCCCCGAAACACAAACAACAGCCTTTTTCTCTGGCAAACAAAATTCAGCTGCCCCGCTTCTGGATGGCAGATTGCAGGAACCACTTGGTACTAACAAACCAGCCCGACTTGGCACTGGTGCCACCTTGGGTCTGGGAACCATCCTGCGTATCGTGGATTCTAAGGAGCCAGCTGGCCACTCCCAGCCACAGGCCCCAAAATACACACAACGGCGCTTTTCCCTGGAAAACAAAACTCGCCTGCCAACTTTTTGATGGCAGATTGCAGGAGCCACTTGGTACTATCAAACCAGCCCAACTTGGCACTGGTGCCACCATGGGTCTGGTCACCATCCTGCCTATCGTAGCTTTTCAGGAGCCAGCCGGTCACTCCCAGCCATAGGCCCCCAGAAAAAAACCTCGGTCCGTTTCCCTGGAAAACAAAAGTAAGCTGCCTCGCTTCTGGATGGCAGATTGCAGGAGCCACTTGGTGCTATCAAACCAGCCCGACTTGGCACTGGTGCCATCTTGGGTCTGGGAACCATCCTGCGTATCCTGTGTTCTAAGGAGCCAGCCGGCCACTCCCAGCCACAGTCCCCCAAACACAAACAACGGCGCTTTTCCCTGGAAAACAAAACTGACCTGCCAAATTTTTGATGGCAGATTGCAGGAGCAACTTGGTACTATCAAACCAGCCCAACTTGGCACTGGTGCCACCATGGGTCTGGTCACCATCCTGCCTATCGTAGCTTTTCAGGAGCCAGCCGGTCACTCCCAGCCATAGGTCCGCAGACAAATACCTCGGCCCGTTTCCATGGCAAACAAAAGTAAGCTGGCCCGCTTCTGGATGGCAGATTGCAGGAGCCACTTGGTGCTATCAAACCAGCCCGACTTGGCACTGGTACCACCTTGGGTCTGGGAACCATCCTGCCTATCGTGGATTTTAAGGAGCCAGCCGGCTACTCCCAGCCACAGGCCCCCAACAAAAACCACGGCCCTTTTTTCTGGCAAACAAAACTTAGCTGCCTCACTTCTGGATGGCAGATTGCAGGAGCCACTTGGTGTAATCAAACCAGCCCAACTTGGCACTGGTGTCACCTTGGGTCTGGGAACCATCCTGCGTATCGTGGATTCTAAGGAGCCAGCCGGCCACTCCCAGCCACAGGCCCCCAAACAAAATCAACGGCGCTGTTCCCTGGAAAACAAAACACGCCTGCCAACTTTTTGATGGAGTTTGCAGGAGCCACTTGGTACTATCAAACCAGCCCAACTTGGCACTGGTGCCACCATGGGTCTGGTAAACATCCTGCGTATCGTGGATTCTTAGGAGCCAGCAGGCCACTCCTAGCCACAGGCCCCCAAACAAAAACCTAGGCCTATTTCTCTGGCAAACAAAAGTAAGCTGCCCCGCTTCTGGATGGCAGATTGCAGGAGACACTTGGGACTGTCAAACCAGCCCAACTTGGCACTGGTGCCACCTTGGATCTGGGAACCATGTTGTGTATCGTGGATTTTCAGGGGCCAGCCGGCCACTCTCAGCCATATGTCCCCAAACAGAAACCTCGGCCCGTTTCTCTGGCAAACAAAACTCAACTGCCCCTCTTCTGGATGGCAAATTGCAGGGTGAACTTGATACTAAAACCGCAGGCCGACTTGGTAGTGGTGACACCTTGGGCCTGGGAACCATCATGCGTATCGAGCATTTTAAGGAGCCAGCCGGCCACTCCCAGCAATATGCCCCCAAAAACAATCCACGGAATTTTTCTCTGGCAAACAAAAATCAGCTGCCCCGCTTCTGGATGGCAGATTGCAGGAGCCACTTTGCACCATCAAACCAGCCCGACTTGGCACTGGTGCCACCTTGCATCTGGGAACCATGCTGCCTAGCGTGGATTTTCAGGGGCCAGCCGGCCACTCTCAGCTATATGCCCCCAAACAAAACCCACGGCCCGTTTCCCTGGCAAACAAAAGTAAGCTGCCCTGCTTCTGGATGGCAGATTGCAGGAACCACTTGGTAGTATCAAACCAGCCCGACTTGGCACTGGTGCCACCTTGGGTCTGGGAACCATCCTGCGTATCGTGGATTCTAAGGAGCCAGCCGGCCACTCCCAGCCACAGGCCCCCAAATACAAACAACGGCGCTTTTCCCTGGAAAACAAAACTCGCCTGCCAACTTTTTGATGGCAGATTGCAGGAGCAACTTGGTACTATCAAACCAGCCCAACTTGGCACTGGTGCCACCATGGGTCTGGTCACCATCCTGCCTATTGTAGCTTTCCAGGAGCCAGCCGGTCACTCCCAGCCATTTGCCCCCAAACACAAACCTCGGCCCGTTTCCCTGGCAAACAAAAGTAAGCTGCCCCGCTTCTGGATGGCAGATTGCAGGAGCCACTTGGTACTATCAAACCAGCCCAACTTGGAACTGGTGCCACCTTGGGTCTGGGAACCATGCTGCGTATCGCAGATTCTAAGGCGCCAGTCGGCCACTCCCAGCCACAAGCCCCCAAACACAAACAACGGCGCTATTCTCTGGCAAACAAAACTCCACTGCCCCTCTTCTGGATGGCAAATTGCAGGACGCACTTGGTACTATAAAAACAGCCCGACTTGGCACTGGTGCCACCTTGGGTCTGGGAACCATCCTGCGTATCGATCTTTTTAATGAGACAGCCGGCCACTCCCAGCCATATGCCCCCAAACACAACCCACGGCCCTTTTCTCTGGCAAACAAAACTCAGCTGCACCGCTTCTGGATGGCAGATTGCAGGAGCCACTTGGTACTATCAAACCAGCAAGACTTGGTACTGGTGCCACCTTGGGTCTGGGAACCATCCTGCATATTGTGGATTGTCAGGAGCCAGCTGAACATTCTCGGCCACAGACCCCAATCAAAAACAACGGCCCATTTCACAGGCAAACAAAACTCAGCTGCCCCGCTTCTGGATGGGAGATTGCAGGAGGCACTTGACACTGTGAAACCAGCCCCACTTGGCACTGGTGCCACCTTGGGTCTGGGAACCATGCTGCGTATCATGGATTTTCAGGAGCCAGCCGGCCACTCCCAGCCATAGGCCCCCAAACAAAAACCACAGCCTTTTTCTCTGGCAAACAAAATTCAGCTGCCCCACTTCTGGATGGCAGATTGCAGGAGCCACTTGGGACTATCACACCAGCACAACATGGCACTGCTGCCACCTTGGATCTGGGAACCATCCTTCCTATCGTGGATTTTCAGGGGCCAGCCGGTCACTCTCAGCCATAGGCCCCAAACACAAACCACGGCCCTTTTCTCTGGAAAACAAAACTCAACTGCCCCTCTTCTGGATGGCAGATTGCAGGAGCCACTGGGTACTATGAAACTAGCCCTACTTGGCACTGGTGCCACCTTGGGTCTGGGAACCATGCTGCGTATCATGGATTTTCAGGAGCCAGCCGTCCACTGCCAGCCACAGGCCCCGAAACACAAACAACAGCCTTTTTCTCTGGCAAACAAAATTCAGCTGCCCCGCTTCTGGATGGCAGATTGCAGGAACCACTTGGTACTAACAAACCAGCCCGACTTGGCACTGGTGCCACCTTGGGTCTGGGAACCATCCTGCGTATCGTGGATTCTAAGGAGCCAGCTGGCCACTCCCAGCCACAGGCCCCAAAATACACACAACGGCGCTTTTCCCTGGAAAACAAAACTCGCCTGCCAACTTTTTGATGGCAGATTGCAGGAGCCACTTGGTACTATCAAACCAGCCCAACTTGGCACTGGTGCCACCATGGGTCTGGTCACCATCCTGCCTATCGTAGCTTTTCATGAGCCAGGCGGTCACTCCCAGCCATAGGCCCCCAGAAAAAAACCTCGGTCCGTTTCCCTGGAAAACAAAAGTAAGCTGCCCCGCTTCTGGATGGCAGATTGCAGGAGCCACTTGGTGCTATCAAACCAGCCCGACTTGGCACTGGTGCCACCTCTGGTCTGGGAACCATCCTGCGTATCCTGTGTTCTAAGGAGCCAGCCGGCCACTCCCAGCCACAGTCCCCCAAACACAAACAACGGCGCTTTTCCCTGGAAAACAAAACTGACCTGCCAAATTTTTGATGGCAGATTGCAGGAGCAACTTGGTACTATCAAACCAGCCCAACTTGGCACTGGTGCCACCATGGGTCTGGTCACCATCCTGCCTATCGTAGCTTTTCAGGAGCCAGCCGGTCACTCCCAGCCATAGGTCCCCAGACAAATACCTCGGCCCGTTTCCCTGCCAAACAAAAGTAAGCTGCCCCGCTTCTGGATGGCAGATTGCAGGAGCCACTTGGTACAATCAAACCAGCCCAACTTGACACTGGTGCCACCTTGGCTCTGGGAACCATGCTGCGTAACCCGGATTCTAAGACGTCAGGCAGCCACTGCCAGCCACAGGCCTCCAAACAAAATCAACGGCGCTTTTCCCTGGAAAACAAAACTCGCCTGACAACTTTTAGATGGCAGATTGCAGGAGCCAGTTGGTACCATCAAACCAGCCCAACTTGGCACTGGTGCCACCTTGGGTCTGGGAACCATCCTGCCTATTGTTGCTTTTCAGGAGCCAGCCGGTCACTTCTAGCCCTAGGCCCCCAGTCATAAACCTCGGCCCGTTTCCCTGGCACACAAATGTAAGCTACCCCGCTTCAGGATGGCAGATTGCAGGAGCCACTTTTCACCATCAAACCAGCCCGACGTGGCACTGGTGCCACCTTGGGTCTGGGAACCATCCTGCGTATCGTGTGTTCTAAGGAGCCAGCCGGCCACTCCCAGCCACAGTCCCCCAAACACAAACAACGGCGCTTTTCCCTGGAAAACAAAACTGGCCTGCCAACTTTTTGATGGCAGATTGCAGGAGCCACTTGGTACTATCAAACCAGCCCAACTTGGCACTGGTGCCACCATGGGTCTGGTCACCATCCTGCCTATCGTAGCTTTTCAGGAGCCAGGCGGTCACTCCCAGCCATAGGCCCCCAGACACAAACCTCGGCCCGTTTCCCTGGCAAACAAAAGTAAGCTGCCCCGCTTCTGCATGGCAGATTGCAGGTGCTCTTTAGTACTATCAAACCAGCCCGACTTGGCACTGGTGCCACCTCTGGTCTGGGAACCATCCTGCCTATCGTGGATTTTCAGGCGCCAGACGGCCACTATCAGCCATATGCCCCCAAAAACAAACCACGGCCCTTTTCTCTGGTAAACAAAACTCACCTGCCCCTCTTCTGGATGGCAAATTTTAGGACGCACTTTGTACTACGAAAACCGCCCGACTTGGCACTGGTGCCACCTTGGGTCAGGGAACCATCATGCCTATCGTAGCTTTTCAGGAGCCAGCCGGTCACTCCCAGCCATAGGTCCCCAGACAAATACCTCGGCCCGTTTCCCTGGCAAACAAAAGTAAGCTGCCCCGCTTCTGGATGGCAGATTGCAGGAGCCACTTAGTACTATCAAACCAGCCCAACTTTACACTGGTGCCACCTTGGCTCTGGGAACCATGCTGCGTAACCCGGATTCTAAGACGACAGGCAGCCACTGCCAGCCACAGGCCTCCAAACAAAATCAACGGCGCTTTTCCCTGGAAAACAAAACTCGCCTGACAACTTTTAGATGGCAGATTGCAGGAGCCAGTTGGTACCATCAAACCAGCCCAACTTGGCACTGGTGCCACCTTGGGTCTGGGAATCATCCTGCCTATTGTTGCTTTTCAGGAGCCAGCCGGTCACTTCTAGCCCTAGGCCCCCAGTCATAAACCTCGGCCCGTTTCCCTGGCACACAAATGTAAGCTACCCCGCTTCAGGATGGCAGATTGCAGGAGCCACTTTTCACCATCAAACCAGCCCGACGTGGCACTGCTGCCACCTTGGGTCTGGGAACCATCCTGCGTATCGTGTGTTCTAAGGAGCCAGCCGGCCACTCCCACCCACAGTCCCCCAAACACAAACAACGGCGCTTTTCCCTGGAAAACAAAACTGGCCTGCCAACTTTTTGATGGCAGATTGCAGGAGCCACTTGGTACTATCAAACCAGCCCAACTTGGCACTGGTGCCACCATGGGTCTGGTCACCATCCTGCCTATCGTAGCTTTTCAGGAGCCAGGCGGTCACTCCCAGCCATAGGCCCCCAGACACAAACCTCGGCCCGTTTCCCTGGCAAACAAAAGTAAGCTGCCCCGCTTCTGCATGGCAGATTGCAGGTGCTATTTAGTACTATCAAACCAGCCCGACTTGGCACTGGTGCCACCTCTGGTCTGGGAACCATCCTGCCTATCGTGGATTTTCAGGCGCCAGACGGCCACTATCAGCCATATGCCCCCAAAAACAAACCACGGCCCTTTTCTCTGGTAAACAAAACTCACCTGCCCCTCTTCTGGATGGCAAATTTTAGGACGCACTTTGTACTACGAAAACCGCCCGACTTGGCACTGGTGCCACCTTGGGTCAGGGAACCATCCTGCCTATCGTAGCTTTTCAGGAGCCAGCCGGTCACTCCCAGCCATAGGTCCCCAGACAAATACCTCGGCCCGTTTCCCTGGCAAACAAAAGTAAGCTGCCCCGCTTCTGGATGGCAGATTGCAGGAGCCACTTAGTACTATCAAACCAGCCCAACTTGACACTGGTGCCACCTTGGCTCTGGGAACCATGCTGCGTAACCCGGATTCTAAGACGACAGGCAGCCACTGCCAGCCACAGGCCTCCAAACAAAATCAACGGCGCTTTTCCCTGGAAAACAAAACTCGCCTGACAACTTTTAGATGGCAGATTGCAGGAGCCAGTTGGTACCATCAAACCAGCCCAACTTGGCACTGGTGCCACCTTGGGTCTGGGAATCATCCTGCCTATTGTTGCTTTTCAGGAGCCAGCCGGTCACTTCTAGCCCTAGGCCCCCAGTCATAAACCTCGGCCCGTTTCCCTGGCACACAAATGTAAGCTACCCCGCTTCAGGATGGCAGATTGCAGGAGCCACTTTTCACCATCAAACCAGGCCGACGTGGCACTGGTGCCACCTTGGGTCTGGGAACCATCCTGCGTATCGTGTGTTCTAAGGAGCCAGCCGGCCACTCCCACCCACAGTCCCCCAAACACAAACAACGGCGCTTTTCCCTGGAAAACAAAACTGGCCTGCCAACTTTTTGATGGCAGATTGCAGGAGCCACTTGGTACTATCAAACCAGCCCAACTTGGCACTGGTGCCACCATGGGTCTGGTCACCATCCTGCCTATCGTAGATTTTCAGGAGCCAGGCGGTCACTCCCAGCCATAGGCCCCCAGACACAAACCTCGGCCCGTTTCCCTGGCAAACAAAAGTAAGCTGCCCCGCTTCTGGATGGCAGATTGCAGGTGCTATTTAGTACTATCAAACCAGCCCGACTTGGCACTGGTGCCACCTCTGGTCTGGGAACCATCCTGCCT